>NW_009620452.1:0-3045 GCF_000690535.1 Cariama cristata | reverse complement strand
AGAAACTGCAATTTAAAAGAAACTAAGTTTATGGATTACACTCCTTAAGAACTGCCTTTGAAAGAGTCTTCACTTTAGAATACACAGATCCTAAAAGGAGGATCACTTGAATAAAATTTTAAGAGTTACATAGCATTATTGAAAGACTACAACCAAAACAAGTTTCTGGTTTCACCGGAGCAAGTACAAGCGTGGTCTAGCCACTCCTGCTGGCCAACGTTAAAATTACCTTTGCAGCTACCACCTTGACTGTGACACGCAACACGGAAAAGCTTCCAGTTTGCAGAGCTGATCCAAAGCACACATATTTGAGCTTTTTACCACTTTTATGTTCATGGGGCAGGAGAAAGTTGGTGAGACAGCAAGTGCAACGATTTAAGTTCAATCTTTATGAGTAATCTTCACCCTTCCATTAGGTCCCTACTGGAAGCTAACTCTGTGAGACACTTCACTCGGAATGCAAAGTCCTATAAATTCTGATCACAAGACATTCCATTAGGGAGAATTCAGACAAGCCTGGAAAACCTCTCAGTACACATCCCTGAATGTAAAGAACTCAAATTAGACAGGATCCTACTCTGTGTTCTCCAAGATCTGACAGTTACAATCTCAACCATATCAAAGAAATCAACTTTAACGCATTCACATCAAAACTAGCCAGGTAGAGCTGTGCCTGGTCTTACAATTCAAAAAGTGAAGGCATAACCATAATTCTACCACCGACTGTCACTCCCAACGATTTAAGAAGTTTCCCCAAACCTGACAACGTAGTCAGGCACAGTGACTACAGGCACTGTCTATGACCGATTACTGAAATATTTTCTCTTCTGTATAGAATTTTATTAGGGTTATTTTGGGATCTGAACTGCAAAATAAACAAAGTTTGCTTTTAATTTTTGTCAATACATCTAGTTAAAAATAATTCTGCTGCTCTAAAATTGGGAATGAATGTTTACGTACAAATATACAAACAATATACACGTGCACAAAGATACATGTATTTTGTTCACACGTGTATACACTTTCAAAGCAATGGAGTAATTTCAAATGCATATATTTGGTTTGTCAATCACGGACAACATATTACTCAAAGAAACACCTCCCTCCTTGCATTTAATATTATTTACAAGCCCTGAAATAATTAGCTGTAGCTAAACACTCCTGGGTATTGCATCTGTTTGTTTATTTGGTTTAATGCAATTGGGAGAAAAATTACTTAGGCCTTTCTGTTCTATCCTCCGATATCACACATAGGAGTTTTTCACTTAAAAAGTTTAAGAGATTAAAGAAGGTTTACTAAGGTTTTAAAAAAATACTTTAGTCAATTATATAAACTAACTGTCAGGCAACTGAGTTCATGAATTTTTTGTGATATGGCAAGAACTAAAATATCACAATTCACAGTGCTTTATTACTGTAACATGAAACTATCATAATTCGTAATGATTACCTAATGTCCAGCATGCACCTACCACTGTAATGGACCAAACTGAGATGATCTCCAAGACACATTTATGCCACATGGAGTTTTATTTTGTTTTAGCAGACAAGAGTAAACTTTGTTATTTCAAATGCTGAAGAAATCTCTGAGTGTTGTTTTTCTCAAAAATTATCAGAAAATAACACTTGAGTACTTCTGTACAAGGTATCCAAAATTAGTTTCAAGTACAGCTCAACTACAGTGCCAGGTGTCATACAGTAACTGCTGAGCACACACAATAGTACCAAGATATTCAAATATCCCTGCTGTCTTCTAGCTACTTGAGTAAGAACCAACTTTGAAAAAAAATAATCAAATTCTTATCTATAATGCTAAAGTGAAAAAGCAAGTGTATGTATGTACATACATTCAGATGTATACAAAACAATCTTAATAAAAACTCAAACTACATGGAAATGCCCAAACTGTTGTGAAACTGTAATGCAGGACTCACAAGACCTTAGAAACAAATATGTCATTATGAGTATTTCATAGCTGTTTCCAAAATCGTTCTTTGCGTAAAATGGTCAGAGAAATAACTGGGGGAAAATCACCAATGTCTTGTGGGGTGGTTTTTCCCCTTTTTTAACTACCACCCAGCGAATATTTTGTTATTATCCAAGAAGAGAATTCAGAGTGCAGCCACCTGATTACACAGCTAGCTAGAGTCTGATTTCCTAACCAAAATACAGGAATTTCCTAAAGCTCAAGAGAGATGAAACACAGGAATTAAAGGTTTGCTTCAATAATGGAGACTTCTTCCTCCTCCATGTACACATCCAGACCCCCCATTTGTGCAAGTGCAAGGAGGATAGTGGGCAGCAGAGAAGCTGAAGCCTTGGGACACAAAGAAGATTTCAGCTACTGAGAGAAACAAGCCCCAAAACACCTTCCCCAAAACCAAACAAAAGATGGCATCCACAGAAGGAGAATGACAACCCTCAAACCCACAGGTGACTCCCCCACACCGCCACCCCCTTTGTCCGTGTGTTTTAAGGGTGCCAAAATACAGTACCTTTGCCTTTTGCAGCAGTGCTGCTGCCAACTGAAGAGGATGCCTGGGAATCCTTCTTCAGCCTCTTGCTCTGAGGTCTGACGCTGGACCTGAGAAAATGATGCTGGTCCTGGCTGTGGGAGGGCTGGAGGGAGGCCGGGGCCTGCGATAAGCTGGGGTTCGGTGGGGGGCTGCTGTTAGTGTTGTTGTTAATAATCTTCTCTTCTTTCTTTGTGCTGCTGCTGCCTGGAGCTGCCTCTCCTCCTCCTCCTGCCCCTTCTTCTTCCAGGGACTCCTCATCTCCTCCTGCTCTCTTGCCCAGCTTTTTCACCCCTTCCTCCCCGCTGCTCTCTCCCAGTTTCACTGTCATCCTGTTGGGGAGGAGAGAGAGAAAAGAGGGGGGCACAAAGTCAGGCCAGGGAGCCCCCCAGAGAGGGAGAGAAATCCCTGGGCTGAGAGGGGAGAAGTTTAGCTGCAGAAATTCCTCTCAACATGGCCGCCGTTGTTTGTTACTAAATCCCCTTTCGTTTGCTGTCCCGACCCAACAACCTGTGCCGAGGGCGGGAGGGGG
>NW_009620451.1:0-1308 GCF_000690535.1 Cariama cristata | reverse complement strand
CGACTTCCGGGACAACCACATCACTCCCCTTGGAATCTGGATGTTCCTTATGGCACTGTAAAATCTGGCAGCTTGGGCGTTTGCTCAGCAGGTCTTGGCTGAGCTTGTTGACTCGGTTTTGAACAACCTTTGTGAGAGCGATGCTTCTTATGACCCCTTTGAGAGACGTTGGTTTGGGTTTTTTTCTTCTTCGTGTGTGAACGTAGCGATGTAACAGGCAGAAGAGCCATAAACCAGACTCAATAGTCCTGTTCTGTAGCATTAACTGCTGAAAGGAAACTTAGTTCTTTTCCGGTTTTGGCTAAGCAGGTTGCTGCTTTTTGGACCAATGCCAGTTGGAAAACAAGTATTTCTGCTCATGGGTAGTTTTTTTATTTTGTTTTTATTTTCCTGAATTAAGCAGCTGGCTAGCATGAGCAGAGCACCGAAGAGGGGATCTCTCTGTAGTGTCGTACCTGTATTTTGGCAGGTCAGACACAGAGACAGTAGGGTTTTGTGAGTCTTTCTGCATCTTTCTTAAGGATTACCAGAGCAGGGGAGAACTGACGTTAGAAACTCAAGAGTTACTGGTGTTTCACTGAAGAACGGCTTTTGAGGTTGAAGGGGCTCTGGCCCAGCTTTGTAAAGGTGGGGGACCCCAGAAAACAAGCAGGAGTTAAGACAGTTAATTTCTCGCGAGGTATTTCATCTGACTCTTCCAAAGGGAGTGTCTTTTAAGGTGAGTGGTCATGCTTTCCTGTTTGTACGAAAATGACAATGACTCTACAGATGCTGCCCTTCCTCCTTATAGCAACAACACTTTTTCTTGCTTTCTTCTTGAGAAGCTGTTGAGACCAACTTCCTTCCATGGCTGATGGCAGAAGTGGAGAAAACATTGGAGGAGAAGGCTCTGGGGAGGGCAGAGCTGGGCTGCAAGTCCCCAGACCTTGAAATATAAGCTCTTCTGCATGATATTCTTGGTTGGTTTGGGGTTTTCTTTGCACCGAGTCACAACAAATGTAAGATTGCAGGGTAGACTTTCATTCTTCCTAAAAAAGGAAGGTCATTTGGAAACACCATGCTATCTCAAAGATAAACAAGAACGATATGGGCGCTTGTGAACCTACCCATAACGTCCATTCACTAGTGGTGGTCCACATCCACGTAGCCACACAACACCGCTTCCCTCTGCTCCCTTTCCTTGGATCTTCTAAGCCAAATTCTTGTCAGGCTGACAGAGGACAGGAGCTTTCCTCCTTGCAAGGTATCTTGAGAACAAAGCCTCAGAGAGTCTACGCAAGAGGCTTTAGACCCCAAAGGTGAGGCTTT
>NW_009620450.1:0-6196 GCF_000690535.1 Cariama cristata | reverse complement strand
ATAATGATTCTATGATTCTATGATTAGGTTTAGTATTGCTTATATATTATAAGACTGCTGAAACACTACTCTCTTGTTTAGTGTTGCGGGTATGTGTGAGTCCAAAGGTGTCATTTTGCAAACAGTGTTTCCTCCACACTGGGACCATTTGTGCTATGTTCAAACTTTACATGTTCTTGTTGAAGGTAAGTGGTATTCAAAGAAGAGAGAGTCATTCCTCCAAAATTATGTGGGTGTAGTTATTTTTAAAATGGGAAACAAAATCCTGGGATCTTTCTCATTTTGCAATCTTTCTGTGAAACATTTGGCATCTTCCTTGAATTATTTGCATTGGTGAAAAGCCTGTGTCACAACTGAAGGATGCAGTCAGATAAGGAGTGAGAGTGAAGAGTTGTTGGCACTGTTCTGATTCTTGGAGGTCTGTGATATTACTCTTTTTAGGTTTGTCATAGGCCAAACTGTTTTGTCTGGCACTGTTTAGATATGTCCAAATCACTTTTCAGAATGCAATATCTGGAGAGTATTTAACCTTTGTTGTTTTATACCATTCACAGGAGTAAGCCTGCCGGAAGATCTCAGGTGAATGTAATGTAAAGCTTTATAACTGTAGCTTTACTGTGATTACCTTTGTAAAAGAGGAATTATAAGACTCTAAGTTCTACTGAATTCCCTTGTTAACAGCCCCTATATAGTACAAATCTTATTATTCCTAAGGGAACACTAATATAAATGATATTGTAGTATGCCATTAACAGGAGGGTGACAATTTTACTTGTACTATTAATTTCAGGTTAAAATCCTGGAGAGCAAAATATTTCATGTGCACTTGACTATAATTAACCCCTTATGTCTTTCCCCCTTAGTCATGTCATTTAACAAAGCTTCATTTGCAGCAGCTTGGTGACACAGCATGTGCTCCTACACATGCAAAGACCACTTCAGTGATTCCTTTCTGCTAGAGGCTGGTTGTTCTGTAGGGCAACTTGCAGGATTAATTACTCACTCTCTGAGTTTCTTACCGCTGTTGCAAATTTTAAACACAAAGACAGTAGGCAATTCTACATTCCCAGAGTCTGTTACTACCTTCTGCTTTGAATTCTATTTTTATGTAAGTACTTATTGCCGGTTGCTTGGTTTGTTCCATGTAATTGTTCCATATAATATGGGCACATCTAGGACAATGCTGCTTTTCAGGAGAAAGGAGAATGCTGCTAAAGTTGGATGAAACTGAACGTTAGTCATGTTGTAGTTGGCATAGAGTTTGCGTGCTATTTATATATCATATCCACAGCACTTAGCTGTAGCATCAAATTGTCTCCTGCATTCATCTAGTGTTGAGAAGGAGAGTATGCCCGTTTGTCTTTCAGTCAACTTGAGTGCTTCACCCCTTGCCTTGTACTGATGGTGGACTGCAGAAAGGTAACCCTGCACAGATGGCCCTGTTGACACCAGTGCGCGAGAGAGGCATGTGGCTGGATACTTTGCTGAGTTTCCACCAGGCTGTTTTTTGGACATTATAAAACAAAGATTCTGACTGGACCTAATGTGTCACTCACTTGTTGCCATTAGCCAGGAGAGTTTGAAATCTAGAATGGTAACTATTCTTACTGGATTTATGGCAAAGGGAGAATAAAGGTTTGTGACTCAGCACCTTGTAGCTTATGTTGTTGGAAGTGAAATTGCTTGAATAATCTTTTAACTGCAAATCAATTGCTTAGCTCAAATGATGACTACCTGCATGATGACTGTTATACTATTAACAAATGTGTTGTAAGTCTCAGTGCATTGTAAAATATACTAGATACTTTGTAAGTCAAAGTCAGTCAGTGTTAAGAAAGCTAGGATTATTGAATTGGAAGAAAGGAACAAAGGAAAATTAAGTGAATTGGATAAATAAGAAACAAATTTTACTGTTCTTTCCAGCTTCATAGAAGCATAAAACTCATGATCATGTTACCATGTGCAGTGGTAAAATACTCCCCTGAATACTCCATTTTCATGTTTTTCTTGCATGTTGTGTAACATCCTGTGGATTAGATATGTTAGTAAATTTGTTTTCTTTGAGAGCTGCATTTGCTATATACTTGTGCACCCATATTTGCTGAATTGGATCTGTAGTAGACATTGATTAATGGAACAGTAGACTGCAAGAGCAACACAAAAATCACAATCGTGTTTTGAGAAATTTATGTCTATATTGTTTTCCAGTGTTGGAAACTTGCACAAGTCACATGTATTTGAACTGGAAAGTCAAAATATTATTCTGTGGTTGGATTAAAAAAGTAAGGAAGGAACAGGACATAATAAGAATAATTCAAATTATTTCTATTTAAGATTTTTAAAAAATTCTTTTTAAGAAGCTATATCCACTATAAAAACTAGTTGCATCTACATGTGTTTTTTCTTCTTGATTTTAATATTAGTTTGGAGAGACCTCCACCTCATTTTGAAATTAAGGGAAATGGCTGAAATAAATATTCACATATCAGAGGTATCATTGAGGGAGCTGGTAAAGTACAGCTGTACACTGGAACCATATTTACTTGTCCGCTGTTCAGATTCTCCTGGTCAGCAGGTTCTAGACAAAATCTAAAACTGTTTTGTGACTAGTCTGTCTGGACCAAATGAGATACTAACCCTCCCTTCTGCAGCAGCGGTAGTGTGATAAGTATGCGTGGGATATTCCAGGACTTGTAATCTTTTTTCAGTCTAAAAGATTAAATCCTGTGTGGGGAATGGTGTACTTCATTTAAAGAGCAATTACTACAGCCTCTGCCATCTACTTTAGTCAAAAGGAATAATTGATTCCTTTTCTCCTGGTGTGAATCTAGCTATTCAGAATGATAGTTTTTGTATGTTCATAATACAAATTCTGAATTGCTTCAACGTTAAGCTTAAAAGATGATAACTACACCTCGGCTGTCTAGGAAAGGTCATACAGACTAGGATCACAAATTTCTTTTCATCACTTTCCCCCAGTCATTTTACAAAACCACATCCTACTCAACAGAGTACTAAATAAGACAGCTGCAGCAGGCATCCTTGCTGCTATGAGAGACATGACCATGTTTCAAAATTCAGGTTTTCAGTCATCTCCACCCTGAAGGGTGATCATATCTCATAAATACTGAAGAATTGTAAACACTATGTACCAATGACTTATTCAGGCCTTGTATGTGAAAAGCCTAATCTCTTCTTACTTGTGCAGTATTTATCAATGAGAATAGATTTGCCTCTTTAAAAAAAATTTGCTCATGCTCTATGACCTCTGACTTGGAATGAACATTCAAAAATGTATAAAAAATATCAAGGCAAAAACAAATGTGTGAAATAGATGTTCTTTTTGTATGCTGTGAGTTGCTGCATGGTTGATGACATTGTAAGGAGGTAGTGATGTGAGATGGAAGTTCCCTGTTTTGCTGGTGATATTTTCTTGGGCATTGCATAACTGCATTTTCATTGTGTTTGTGCTCCTATTTTATTGTAAGTAATATGATGGTCACTTTCCTCAAGTTCTATGAAAAAAATCAGGTAAATGCTCTTAGAATAAAGTTTAAAGATAGATAATAAGAAATTAGAATTGATATCTTGCAGTTTGTACTGGAAAGGAGTGATAAAAATATAGTTCTCTCTCTCTGGGTGGTCACTTTAAATACAGAGGTGCAGAGGATTTTATAACAGAACCAGATTCCTGTCAAGTTCAGATTAACATTTCTCCACAGTTTCAATGCCACAAATACTTTTTTCTTCTCCAATATCTAATACAAAATATTTACACTTAGTTTTTTGTTTGGTTTTAATAAAGGAAGTTATAGTTAATGTATAATTGAATAAACAGACTTTCCCATTCTGCTGCCACTTCCATTTGTGTACCTTTCTAATTGTGCAGCAGACTGTTCTTCCAATACACTGTCTGCATTTTTTTTTCTAAAGAGAAGCAGTTCTTAGTTTTCTTTTTGTGCTTCTACTGCTAGCATCACTGTCTTGAAAACTGGACTATAAATACCTGTAATCACCTGCCATGAAACAGAAGGAGTCTTTAAAACCGGAAAATCAAATTTTGCTCATTAAAGTGTTCATATGAGTCACAAACCTAGTGATGCTTCCAGTGCTTTCTGGATTTCTCAGGGGGGAATGAGAAATATTTCTACTGCTGCCACTTGCTGATCCTGCAGTCTCTGTCTCTCTACTTCTATTACCACAGTGGAAGGAATGTTTCAGGTAAAGCCTTGGCTAACCAAACCTGTGTTAGGAGTTGGGTGTTCCCCTTTGAGTGAGTTTCTCTTTTTCCTCTGGTTGTTTTCTGGTAAGTTATAGGAGATTAGTTTACCTTCAGAAAGCTCCATGATGACTATTGCCACATCAGTAAAAAGACATAAATTCTACTACATAGTCAAAACTACTGACTTTGGTGAAGTGTGTTGAGCAATTTGAAGAAAACAAGCATTTCTTGCAAAGTAAAGGATACATATCTTATCAGGTGATTTTCTTCTAAACTTAGGTGGAAATCTAACATGCCAGGTTCTGGCTGCAGCCTGTTGACACAGAAGGTTAGGAAGGTTCTTAACCCTGTTCATGTGCAAACTTAGGTGGGAACCCTTTCATTTGTCCAGAGAAGAGCGACAAAGCTGGTAAAGGGCCTGGAGAAAAAAATCTTACGAGGAGCGGCTGAGGGAGCTGGGGTTATTTAGTCTGGAGAAGAGGAGGCTGAGGGGAGACCTTATTGCCCTCTACAACTACCTGAAAGGAGGTTGCAGCGAGGCGGGGGTTGGTCTCTTCTCCCCGGTAACTAGTGATAGGACAAGAGGAAACAGTCTCAAGTTGCGCCAGGGGAGGTTCAGGCTGGCCGTTAGAAAGAACTTCTTCACTGTTAGGGTCATTAAGCATTGGAATGGGCTCCCCAGGGAGGTGGTGGAGTCACCATCCCTGGAGGTGTTCAAAAAATGTTTACATGTGGCATTTCAAGACATGGTTTAGTGGGTTTAGCAGGCATGGTGGCATCAGGTATACAGTTGGACTTGATGATCTTTGAGGTCTCTTCCAACCATAATGATTCTATGATTAAGACTTGTAAGATTATAATAGGAAAATCTTTCTTTTTCTTATAAATGAAAAAGAGTGGAACAGTATTTTGCAAGGTAAGATTTACAACATAATTTACTCTGATGATGAAAGCATGAAACTGAAGGATTAGTTTGGTCACCATCCAAGAAATACAGTCTGTTAGAAGAATCCAAGTGGTGTGATATGTTCAGGAAACATGTAAAAGGGGTTTTGTGCTGTTCTGGTTAACAAGCATGACAGGTGCAGTATGTACTAATTGCTTGGAATTACACTATTTGAGTTTCTCTTTCTTGTTTTATTACTGTCAGATGTCAACCCTCTAAATGAATTCATGCATCTAGTGATAATAAAACATGAAAATGTCTATGTTTGTTTTTTACACAGAATCATGAATGGTTGGATTTGGAAGAGACCATAAAGATCATCTAGTTCCAACCCCCCTGCCATGGACAGGGACAGCTTCCACCAGACCAGGTTGCTCAAAGCCCCATCCAGCCTGGCCTTCAACACTTCCAGGGATGGGGCATCCACAACTTGTCTTGGCAACCTGTTCCACTGCCTTACTACCCTCATGGTGAAGAATTTCTTCCTAATGTCTAATTTGAATTTTCCCTCTTTCAATTTAAAGCCTTGTCCTATCACTACAGGCCCTTGTAAAAAGTCCTTCCCTGCCTTCATGTAGGCCCCTTTTAGGTACAGGAAGGCTGCAATAAGATCTCCCTGGAGCCTTCTCTTCTCAGGCTGAACACTTCTCAGGTTGAACACCCCCCAACGTTTGCAGCCTTTCTTCCTGGGAGAGGTGCTCCAGCCCTTGAATCATCTTCATGGCCTTCCTCTGGACTTGGTCCAACAAGTCTGTGTCCTTCTTGAGTTGAGGGCCCCAGAGCTGAAGGCAGCGCTGAAGGAGGGGTCTCACCAAAGCGGATCAGAGAGGGAGAATCCCCTCCGTCGACCTGCTGGTCATGCTGCTTTTGATGCAGTCCAGGATACGGTTGGCTTTCTGGGCTGCCAGCTCATGTTGATGGATCATGTTGAGCTTCTCGTCAATCAACACCCCGAAGACCAGTTCCTCAGAGCTGCTGTCAGTCCATTCTCTGCCCAGCCTCAGGTGCAGGACCTTGCACTTGGCCTT
>NW_009620449.1:71061-96145 GCF_000690535.1 Cariama cristata | reverse complement strand
AAAAAAAAAAAAAAGGAAAAAAAAGAAGAGGGTGGCCCTAGTTACCCCCAGTTGTCCCTAGTTCTTCCAGGTGTCTCATACTGTAGCAGCTGTTGTCATAACAGCACAGTCAATGATGGAAGTCCAAAAACTGGCACCTGCTGCTTGCCAGTCGAGATCAACAGCTTTTTTACCACTTGTTTTAATAAACAAATGATTCACAGCTGCTGGTTGTCTGAGATCTCTGATCCAAGGTAGTACCTTTTTTAAATAGTCATTGTCTCTTATTCTGTAGATCATCGTTTATTTTACATAAATAGGGCAAAACTTGAAATGCCCATCTCACTATTCAGCCTGTCTTCCCATTTTAATCAAGGTGGAATCTGTACTTGACATACAGTTATACAAATCTTTACCTTCTAAAATTTTATAACTGAACCAAAAATGTGAAGTGACATATTTATATCTGATCCAGACAAAACAGCTTTTATTCCTACCAAAAAAATTCCAAAAAGCAACTTTCCATGTCAAGTAGAGGCATTTTTTCCTTCAGCACTAAAAACATTTCAATTTAATTCCCACATAGTTAATGACAAAAAATCATGGAAAGCAAGTGTCAAAAGCAACTTTCTTAAATTTTGATCTAAGCATCAGGCAGAAAAGTTGAGGGAGTTCCAGCCCCTTTCACGTATCTTGACTACCTTGACTATCTAGTAATTTTACATCCCAAGTCCAACTCTGCTTAATCCTAGCTGCAGTTGAGAATAGATTTGAAAAGAATAAACTGACCAACACACAAAACTGGTTTTCTCTGTAAAAAATATTTAAGAGTTCATATACACCACAGTAGTGCCAAGAGGAAGGACGGAGAACAGGTGAAGACAATCTATCCCTGAGTTGCTTCCTGAGCATCAGTGAGTGCTTTCATCAGATTCATTTCCTACCAGAAAAGAGGTATGAATTCACATGTCCCATACATGAAGTTCTCTAACTGCACAAGTAGTACTTAAGAAGGGGAAGCATGACATAGTATCTTCATTGTTTTCATGCGACCTTTCCATACAGCTTCAGAGAGGACCAATACTTGCTATCCCACACATTTGCATGTTCAGAGTCTGATTAGTGACTTGCTGTGTTTTGTCCTCTGTTCCTGTGGATACACAAGGCATGCCAAACAAGATACATATCCATACATGGATGGATACATACATACATGATTTCCCTTTTTTTGAAGGGAATTACAAACTATATATTCCCTCTATTTGCATAGAAGGCATGCTGTCTAGAGCATGTGCGATTTGTGGAACGGAACAGATATTTTGGTGTTAATCCACTACTACCTAAACTAATTTCTCATAAAAGCAGGAGGATGAGATTGTAAAATGTCACTTGTTGGTTAAATCAAGTTGGGCTGACTCTGTACCTAAGTTGCATATAGAAGCTGCTTTACAAAATCTGCTGCTGAAGCATACAATTGGTCTCTCGGTATCCATGCTGTTTTCTAGCCTGCCTAGGTGCACATGTAACTCCTTGAAAATGGTCATCATGCTATGCAAATAGAAAAGTGGAGGGCTACAGTTAACAATAAAGTCTCCACTGAAAATGTGACCTGTGCTACGTTTGCAGAAGGGGAAGGCTAAACTCTAATCTTGTGCTTCACTTCTATTTTACTTCCCAGATAACTTTCCATTTCAGTCATAAATTGTGTATTCACCATATCCTTTAATCTTCTTAACCTAAGTCCAGTCAAAATAAGCAGATTTTTAATTAAGAAAGCTGCAAGCAATGCAATCATCTCTAGCTGGAGAAAGAAAAGCAAATGACGGTTGTGTGGATATAATAATGTGCTGTGATCAAGGCTGAAACACAGCTGAAACCCGAAGCTGATTGTCCCACTGTGGGTTGAATGAAATGTGAAAAAATAATTTAATGCATGCAAAACCTTTGCACGGTTTCCTAAGTGAATTGCAAAAACTAAGGTAGTTGACTTAAAAATAAATTATATTTCAGTGTTTCCACATGCGTACTAATCTGTTTCCCTGGACATTTTATCCTACCATGGTGGGAAAACTAAAGCAAAATATAGAATCCTGAACAATTCACAGCTTTATTTGGACCTGAAAAAAGGCTGCTTTTGTTTTAGCATGCATGACTTCTATTTTTGTAAATATACAGAAATTTTAGCTCATTATTCATTATTAGTTTCATTTCAGGAGTGCCTGATGGACAATATACCTGGGCCATATAACAGTAGACGTGGTACATAAAATGAGAAAAAAGCTCCTTCCCAAAGGCCTTTTTCCTTAAAATGAATAAGAAACATATTTTGTTTTATTTTTGTTTAAGCATCATTATACTGTATTGTTTATGTTACAACGTATTTTTTTGTTTATCTAGAGTACACCATTAGGAGGATCCTGAGGGGTGTGTGTTGGGGGAGGAATAAATACATCCCTAGAATTTTAGAATATAAAACTCAGCAAACAAGGCTTTATAAAATTTAAAATTAAAGCTGTCCTACATTGACATCATTTGGAGTTTGTCATTATCTTTAGCAAGGCCAAGGTGCTCCTGAAGTGTCATACAGATAGGTTCATTCAGCGGTTTGATCCCAGAACGTGGTAACACAATTAGCCGACTGAAGTGCAAGCGGTTTCCCTCTCTGATAGAATGATGAAGCTTTGTGAGTAGGCTGACTTTGGATCTAAACATGGAGGGTTGCTCGGAAACTCTCACAGAATATGTAAGTATCTGATTCACTTAGAAACACATTGTTCACTTCAAAGAGAAATCGTAAGTTTAAAGCTTTGCTTCAAGCACTGTATTTACACTGAATCATATGCTATGTCTGAACAGATTGTCACATCTGATGTTTGAAAGCTGAAACAGCATATGGAAGAGGTATTGGAGGTATTGGTTGCCTAATGTTTTAACTTTGCTTTTATGTTTTGGAATTTTAATTGGACCCACACAATTGGACCCACTCACATGCAGCATTCTGTTTTTTTCCCCTCTTAATTTCTATGATTTATTGAGCTTTTTTATAGCTTGTCCTGTTGTTTTACGTTTCACAAATGAAAAGTAGTGCAAGGCAAAACCTACTGAACTGATAGGAGCTAGAACTAGTAGACTCTGTCTACAGCGATTGTGATCCCCAGAACAAAGCTACAAGCACCATCTGAGAAATCTGTACAAAAGTGTCTCCCAGTAGAGACATCTCCAGTCAGGATCTCTGTACAGCAGCAAACAATGTCGTTCCTACAGCTAACTGTCTCCACATAAAAATCTTCTCAGTGTTTAGCCAATGGCTATTTAAGTAAAAAAAAATACATTATTGCTTCTAACTGTTTTGTTCTAGAAGCCTAATAAAACTTATATTCTTAGACTAGCTTATACCTGAGGCATTTGCATCAAAAGAGAAGAATGAGGGCCAAAATCAAGTCCAGGAGAGATGGTTGAAGTATTTTTAGACACCTTCCTGACAAACTAATTTTAATGTCCTAAGATCTTATATATTAGAGAACTAATATAATGTTAAAAAATCCTTGTTACTGAATCTTTAGTTATTTTACTATCTCTCCAAAGACAATACAAGTAGAACTGGGTATGGATACCATCACTAGAAAGTTTTTGGACAATTCATGGGTGTAGGAAGGAGGTATGATTTCATTAAAACTCATTAAGCATTTTTATAAAGATCACTTAAAGATCTCCTTTGTTCTCTTTATATAACCTTTTTAATTACTTTTAAGTGTACATTAGTTTCTGATGTTTTGTAAATATTCTTTTCAAAGATCTATAAAGTCTATTGCTTAAGAAAGGGTTATTCTATTAATTTGAAAGGCTGTGAAATACACTGGTTTTTGGATAGGCTAAAATTGCCTTTGTCTTTAAATACTATACTAAATTTCTGTCTGAAAAGAGGTCATTGAAATTGTAAAATCCTATTGGGACTCAAGTACAACATAACTCTTGGGAACATGAAATATAGATGAAACTCTAGGAACTCAAAAAGGTAAAATTAAACAAATGTAAAATTTTGTCAGTGGAAGATGTGTTTTGCATTGGGCCAACACAGCTTTTTCAGCATCATCAGTCTTCCTGAAGAGGGAAAAGTGTCTAATTCCAAGGGCATCCCAAATGGACCCCAGATGATCCGTTAAGCAACAGAATCCATTCACTTCCAGCGCTGGGGAGAGAAGCTTCCTGCTTTTCTGTCTTGCCTGTTAAAGCCTGCTGGCTCCAGGATCAAATCAAGACACTTATGCCTTCATCTTTTTGAGGAGCACATTTCATCAAGCAGATATCCTAAGAATAACCATAAAGCTGTATGTTAAGAAATACAGGAAATCCACACTTCCTGTCAGGGTAGACTAAAAAGTTTTTAGAAGTTTCCCTTATTTAGGACAGAACAGATTTCCAAAGGGCCAACTCAGGCATCTAGGGCAGACTTCAACAGTGCACAGAAAATCGCAGCTCTGGTCTTCCTGAAACCTTTAGTTTCTCATTCTGTGTCTCCAGAAGCCTTTTCACCACTTTAGAAGCCCTAAATAAGATATGGGCAATTAAAAGTCTCACGTGTTATACAAGAAATACAGCGGTAACATAAGGATACCACTACTAACATAAGGATACCACAATAGGATTTTGTTCAGAAATATTCTTACTCCTTGTCTTCTCAGCTTCCAGGTGAAGTGACTTTAGTGGTACATGGAGAAATAGAGAGCATGACACTGAAAGCTCAAAGAAAAACAATGGGAATGTAACTCATCCTGCATTTAAACATAATGTGCGAGACTTTCTGCCATTACCAAGGTTAGATTCAGGAGAAGGAAGATGCTGTCCTCTGGTACATCTTATTTCTGTAAAATGTAGAGCGCTGACTTCGCAGGAGCTGCATCTGCTGAACATCTTTCAGGAGCTGAGTCCTTAAGTTCACTGACAGCGAAAGAAAGGAACAATTTTAAGCCAAACAGTTTGTAAATCTGTATTTTGGAGCACTTTATAACTAATAGTGGACTGGTATAGCAGGGAAGGTCACAGGGAAAGGCTGCATCACTTCAGAACTGTAGCCTCTCATATCTTCTGTTTTTCTGGGGCACTAAAGACATAAAAGTACTGCAAGGGAAGAGGAGTTACTTTGTAATTAAATAGCAAACTATGTTCAAGAATATGGAAAACAGTCATCCTGTTTTTCAGTGTCTTCTCTGGAGTGTGTTTAACAGAGCTGCTCTATAAGGAATTCCTTAAGGGAAAAGTCTTTGCAGCACATGTTCCCAAGAGAGGAAGAGGGACTGTGGAATTATTCAAATACTTCTGAAATTATTTAGGGTCTGTATATCCTCTCTTTAGAGGTGCAAAGCTCATATTGCTATGTTCTTCCTTATTTCTATGCTAAACTTCAAATTAAATTTTCTGGGCAGACAGTATAACCTTGAGTACTATTGAGCATATGTCAGAACATCTGAGGGCTGCTTTATTATTTCTAAGGACAATATGAGATTTTGCCAAAATGTAGGAAATGAAATAAATTAAATGAAAATTAAAACACAGAACTTCTAGTTAAGGGAAACAGATTATAAATCTCCTGTAAAAACATAATTTCTGTTTATTTTTCCTGTGGTGTGACATGACACCAATAATAAATGCATGTAACACATTTAACTTGCCTTGAAAATACTATAAACACAGGACAAAGAAAAATGGTAATTTCATGGGTTATAATTTCAGGAAGATAAAAGATACTGCTGCAAAAGCGCTCACAACATTAAATTTTCTTAAATTAGCTGTGATGGCTGTATAAAAGATGAGAACTTTTACATGTAAATCTAACCTCAGAGAGGGCCCTTAATATGCTGTAAAGCCACAGAACTTCAGGTAAATGGTCTGAAATTTTGGCTTGCTGCACTGGAAATTTCTAGCATGGTTATGTTTCTTCCATTTATTCTGTATAGTAATACAAGGTAAACATCCCAGAATAGCCTGCAATTAACACCTGCTGTGATCTCTCAGATTTCATAAAGTAAACAGACTTGAGCCAAAACAGTACTTGGAAGATGTAGGTACTTTGTTATATATGGCTGATGAGTAAGTAAGCAGTTCCATTTGAATGCTAGTCTGTCTTTGCTTTCCATGTGTACAAAGAGGGGAATTGTAGTCTTATCTTCTCAAAATGCATTTAATAAAGATGTCAAGTCTGCCTGCCTTAAAAAAAAAAAAAAAAAAAAATCATATTTACTTAAATTTTAAATGTATAAAATGGTGAAAGATGACCTAGAACTACAATGAAAGGATTTGAAAAACAATATTGTTTGGGAAATTATGTAGCCTGGGAACTCCTAGAAAAGATTGAAACTGAAAAATATAAGAAGACTGGTTTCATGAATCTGGGTTATTTGAGTATGATTGTGTTTCTTGATATCTCATAAGCTGAACTTAGTTACTTGGAAGCTATTTTCTTTTTCCAAGAAACTTAATTAGAGACCAATCCAAAGATGTGTGGGCCTAATTACAGAAATTCTTTGCACTTGCTGTCTTCTTCTATTGCACTGTACCAGACACAAAGCATTAACTTGAAGAAAATGTACTAGGAAGGATGATTGCTGCTAAGTAAACTCTCTTGTGGTATGGATTCACAATTCTTGCCCACACAGTAAAGCTATCTGAATCACGGTAATCAAAGGGAAATAGATTTTTCCTTCATAGTTTGTTATTATGTCCAGAGACTGATAGTTTACCAGTCACCTGTGTTTCCAAGTACTATGGGCAATTTTCTATTACTTAAAGCAGGATGCCACTGGGAAAATGGAAAGGTTTTGAAGTAAATTTTACCATGAGAAAATACTATCACTGAAGTGTACTATATTAAAAAGTAAAAGTACACTATGCTTTTTATAGGTGCATTAATTTTATTAGGTAGGTAATCAATGAAACAAAACCTTTTTGAGCAATGCTATTATAATTGGGATAATGAAAGAACAGAAATACATCTGGTTTGCAAAATTAAGAGCTCTTTGTGTTCTGCAGTGAAATGCCTTCATCACTTTATGTAAAATAAACAGCTGTATCACATAGTTTCTAGGGTCGATTTCCAAATCCTGGAGCCAAAATCTAGCACTGCTTAGCAACTGGGTTAGCAGTATAAACCTCTCTGTAAGTAAAGGTTGTAATGTACATTAGCTGAGAATCTAAAGGCTAATGTTGTGAACGTGTATTCTTTACCATTATTGAGTGTATGACTATGCATATGTGTACAGATAAAACTAATCCCTTCCCGTATAGCTGCACTAGTATAGTGGTGTACTTTATCTTTTATTTCAAGACTCAGTAGTAAGGATTTTGATTAAGTCTTGATTTTGTGATAACACAGCTATAAAGTTTTTATCCAAGCCTGGTTTACATCCAGACATCTTAGGGAGCTGAGGATCTCATCTAACCATAGTTGTATAGAAATACACTTAAGTATATTAGTTAGTTAAGAATTTTATTATTATTTATATTGCTATTGTTGTTATTACCATGATTTGTATTTTAGCAATGCCTAAGCTGATCAGGAATTCATTCAAACAAAACAAAAACTATGCTCAGAATTTTTGGAAATACTTTTATTAGTTGTGGGGGAAAAAAGTTAAAATTACAGACCAGCTACCATTAATGTATCTATTCAAGTACATCTATTACAGTGTAGCACTGCACAGACAAAAAACTACTTTTGAAGGTTTAGATCTATGATTAGAAATAATTTTCTAATTTATGAAGCCAAATACAATTTGATGCAAATGTTAAACCACAAATTTTGATGTATGAAATTCTTCAAAACTTTCCAAAAAAGCAAAAGATATTAGGTCCTCTTCCCTTTTGTGTGTGTGTGGGCATGTATTAGTACTCCCAGCAATAGTCTAACCCAAATACCAGAAATTATTGAAAATTTAAAAAGAAATCTGTTCTGTGTTATTTCTGTCTCCTGTAACAGAAAATACTGGAAGGTTCTAGGGAGGTCTGTTTCCTAGGCATTTTCAGTTCAATATTACATGCGGAGTAATATGGCTAGTAGCTTTGGAGTCTGTAGTGTCAAAATCACCAAGTAACATAGAACAACAGGATTTTTAGGAATAGGTGGCAGTATATAAAAGGGAAATATGAACAAAACAAAATATAGAACAAATGTGTGAATCCTAAGAAAGTAATAACAGAAGGAAACTTTTTCTCTTATTTCTTCTTTTCAAAAAATTACTTACTGTAAGCAATCCATTGATACAGTCATAAAAGTTAAATCAACTTAGTAATAAAATTTACTAAGGCATGACTGGTTGCATTTCACTTCTTTATTGATATACCCCTTAGACATCTAAAGCCTTGTGTTTAGTAAAATAAGTCCTTTCCTAAGGTATCAAACCAGTATAAGACCTCACTAGATGTACCAGAGACAGACAGACAAGATTTAGTTTTGTAGAGAGTAAATACATGATGATGTTTGAGAACTGAATGGAGACTTTATTCACAAATGCTGAAGGTTTTCCCAAACACCAGCTAGCTTATTACCTGGGATGTTGCTACCACTGTCGTTCCACTTTCCTGGTAAGGAAAAAATAAACTGAGAAACAATGTTGAGATTTAAAAGGCACACAGTAGATCCCTAATTTAAGCCAATGAGAGCTACAAAAACACAATAGTTTTGAACAGAACAACAATGAAAAGAAAAAAATTCTCTGACCTCTGGCTGACACAAAAGTGAATTCCACAGCACAGAAACTGGAACTATGGTAAGAGTGTTTTCAGATTCAGTCGTCAAGTCTTGCTTAGGTATGGAAATGATAATCTTATCTGACCAAGCCGTAAGATCCTTCAGGATCAGCAATAGAGCAATACCAATTGCAGCAACTGAAGTGGTGTCTTCAACAATAAGGCAGTTGACAATCATATGGAAAGAAGATCTAAAAGAAAAAAGCTTTTGGCTTTCAAGTCTGGATATTCAGACAATTGCTCTGGATTCTACTTCCAATTTAATTATTTGAAATTAAATTATATTGAAAAATAAATCTGAGACTAGAAAGCAAGACCTAAAAGATTTCCAAGATCTTGATCTGTATCTGAATATGCAACATTTCTTGATTTCATGGGCTTCCTAGATGTTAAAAATAGGTTACAACTCTATGTCTTGGGAAACACAGGACCAACTGAGTACAGGCAGAAATGACAAAAGCATAAACACAGCATTTTCCTTATCGTGCCACTAATCTCAGTCCATTGCAGCATGGAGGCTTGTCCTCCGATCTAAGCCTGCTTGCAATGACTGTATGATAGTTAATTAATCAATTTACACCAGCTTTTCACCAACCAGCACTTTAAAAATAAATATATTATAAAGATTGTATATCAGATCTTTGGCAATCTGGAAAATATAAACTAGCTAGTAATTTTTATGCTTTTTATTTTCTAGGAGGCTGAGAAGTCAGGCTCTAGAACCACCATAAGGGATGAAAACAGTTATGAACACAAAAAGCATAAATAATTTGCAGAAAGAACAAGTAAAAATGTGGAAAGAAGAAGGAATGAATGTCTGTGTACTGTAATACTAAGACAGTTAAAATCTTCCCCCAGTTTTTACTTTAGCATGCCTTGTTTCTAAATGTAGCACCAAAACAGAAGTAATGATGCTGAAGACTGAAGACTGGATGATATCAGGGTGAAGTGATCCATCATATGAGTTTTAATCCTGATTAACAATTATAGTCTGCAGAGAAAAACTCTAATTGCCTACTTGATTAAGAACTGCTGTCAAGTAGGTTCAAGTTCAAAATTAAGTTCTCTGTTAAAAAAGTAGACACTGAAAAGGACTCTGGAGTTGAATGATAGTGGCTTAGGAGTACTCTTTGAATAAAAGCAAGAGAGATTGATCTTATTTTGCTACAAATGTAGCATGCTTTTTGTTTCACTTCTATTCATCCCTATTCTCCCAGCTAAATTCTTTGCATACATTTTCAACTTCAGTTTCTTTGCAAAGAAATTACATTGTGAAATTCTCAGGGTAAGATGTGATGAAATTCAACAGAGGAAGAAATTAGGAGATGGATGAGGAGCAGAAAATGGGAGATGTAGGGACCTTACAAGGTTGGTTACTGGGTGACAAGTAACTGGTGACCTATGCTACCCAAGAGGACTCATTACTTCCTTTCAGATGTTGGATAGAGACCTCACAGTGCAGATGCTTTAAATTATCTTTTGCCCCTTCCTACACCACTTCACTGCGAAGTGAGAGAGGAAGTCTGATTACTTATAGTATTGACTTAACCTGAGCTGAATCTGCATTGATACAGACAAGTAGTGCTTACACAATTAATTACTATGTCTAACTTGTAAGGCAGTAACTTCAGTATATGGTTGGTTAAGAAAGCTAAAACTAGTGGATACTTTACTTAGTAAATGTGTAAAATTTTACATGTCTTTCACTTGCTTTTTTTTATTTTTGTCGGATCACAAACCGGCACATATCAGTACTATATGAATTGCTAATGAAACTACTTTACAGAAACAACGAATAGAAATATTTTCCTTTTAAATTTCTTTTTGAACTTAGAAATACAATATCATCATGCTAACATAAGACACAAAAACTTCAAATATCAGTTCTGAAAAGGGGACCATGCAAGTCTGGTCAGAAAAAATAAATTAAACATGTAGAATTCCCACACTTTTACTGTCAGTTATCCAAGACAGGATTTATTTGACAACAATTATTATCTTTATTCTGTCTTTTAAAGAATTCAGTATGAGAAGTGAACAACGGTACCACATTCAAATACTTTATCTTTCTAACTTCTGAAATAGCTTCAGGCATCTCTTATTGCCTGAAGATAGCAACTAAGTCATGAGAGGTAAAAGACATTTTCCTTTGTCAAAGGCTACTGTTGGGAATTTTAATATTTCAGCTATCCAAAGACCTAATTAAAAATCCATTAAAATAAATAGATTAATTCCCATTAACTCTGGTGAGCTCTGAACCAGATCCCCAGCAGTGCCCCACAAAAATGATCTGAATCACAAATAAAATAAAGTTTTGGGTCTACTCAGTCTGCAAATTCCTTCTTTGAGGTGGCAGGTACCTTGTGAACCTTGGCCAACCTCATCTGTTTTTCTAGTAGTCTCACTGAACTTCAGCCCCACTTCCTGTGTGGAAATGTTATGGGGACAAGTGCTTCCTTCTCATGCTAGTGCCCCAGTGCTTAAAAAGTTATAATTAAGCCTTAAAGCTGGTACCTTTTCAAGACTTAGTATCTTTGACACAATAACAAGCTTGAATTAAATATCCATGTAGATGGAGAAGTAACAGTGTTTAAACAGATGTCGGCAATTTCTTAGGGAATGGAATGAGCGTTACAGATGATGAGGACTGAAGAGTTTAAAAATAGCTCTGTTGCAGTAACAAAAAATGTCATGTGAGATAAAATAGATTGCATTACAGCAAAAGACATTTGAAAGTAAACAAAAAAAGCACCAAAACTCTTTTCTAAGCTCAGAATGGGAAGCTGATTAGCCAACACTCATTTTTTCCCAGAAAGATGTAAATTTACAAAGCAGAATTTAATATAGCCATTCTATCCAGGCACAAGAATCCCAAAACAAACCTCAGCAAGCTGCTTATTTTTAGGAATTGGTGTGTGCTTACAGCACTAAAATATTGAAGTTCCCAATGAGTTCCCTGAGAGATGGAACAGGCCCAAAGCAAGTATTAAACAGTATATTTTGTGCTTTTTGTAACTCCTTCAGTCCTAGCCCCAGTTACTGTTTTTACCACAGAAAGTATTAGATTAGAGGAAAAATAGAACTGTCTCTTGAGGCTGTTTCTTAATGATTTCATCATTCTGTTAATACTTGATTCTTTCCATTGACTCCAACTGCCAGATTCATAGGCAACATATGTTGAAGCATAGATCTTTCCAGTTTAATTTTTCTCAATGCATGAGATAAATGGCAACAAAGGTAGTGTGCCCCACAGCCAGATCCAGGGAACCAGGTGCCTATGAGAATCACATCCTTCACCTATAGTGCAGAGCCATACCTTCTCTGTGGGATGTCTGTGACGAGCGGTGGCTGGCACGTGATGTCACAGAGTGAGAGATAGACCCTACCATGATACAACACAAACGCACAAGAAATGTGAGAGGTTAACTCTTGGGAAGTAAAAGCAAGTCTATTAAGAAGTGTCCAGTGAGTGATAACTGCACGAGTGCCAGGAGGCTGTTAGGACACGCTAAGAAGCTGGAGACAGTTACAGAGCTGTCACTGGGATGCGAGTCTGAAATTCTCAGTTTGGGGTGGCTAACTACAAAGTTTGGTTTGGACAAAATTCTAAACTCTATTCAATTAATCTTTTACTACGTAGCTCAGTACTAGCTTCCAAATGTTTTAGAGAATGTTTCTTTTGTTTTGTTTGTTGTATTTTTTTTTTTAAAAAAAAAAAGTATATGATATGTTTCAGTTCCAAACTATGAATCCCTGTGTAGCTGAGGTTCATCCTAGGGAATGAAGTCTCAGTGGAGACTACCTACCAGCCCTTTATACAGTCACACCACTTCTATTGTACTTATATCTGGTCCAATATTTTGGTTTTGATTAAAAGTTGTAAAAAAATCTATTGGGTTTTTATAAAGGGTAGTAAGTTTTCCTAACCTTTGACTCATTTCTTCTCTTGTGCAAAAACATTTTGTGCGCTAAAAGCTGGCAACAAGATTTTAGTCATCCCTTGTCAGCAATTGGATTTTAAATGTTTTTTTAGCACTTGAAGTACATGGTTAGAGAACAAATTCCTACAAACTTTAAATACAAAAATAATTCCTTAAAGCGAAGCAAATTTCAAGAACTATTTGCCAAAATATCCATCAATTCATTTACAGTTATTGATGAAGTGAATGTGTCAGAAAGTCTCTTGCTTGCAGAAGACAGCAAATAAATATATTAAGGTTATTTTTTTCTGATAATGGATTATTTCACCTTAAGCTACATATGAATTCCATTTTTATTTCTTTTTTGATAAATCATCTCAGCTATGTTGAGCACAAGAGCTGAACACCTAAAAGAGTTGTATAACGTAACAACTTTAAGACTGCAGCAATTGGACAACTTCACATTATTTCATCCTAAATGAGATTTCAATCATCACAATAATGCAAAATTTTTGTCAGACTGCCATCTTTATGCAGGGAGTTTCAAGATACTGTTAACTTAAGCTAACTACTTAATACTATGGACAGTTGGTTCTGTAATGCTACAGAAATTAGAAACCTATAGGTGGTAATAAATCAAAAGCCTGTTATCGAAGCTTACCAGAAGAGGTAGTAAGTGTCTCTGACTAACCACTGTGGCTTCAATCTTTAAAGGAGTTTTGGAGTGTAATGTGACAAGTTCTATTAGGTAGCTTTTCAGTGGTTGGAGTCAAAGAAGTTGCAAAATATTTAAAAGGGTGGTATTCATATGTATCTTTTTAAAATAAAACAAATGATAAAAATGTTGGACCAAATTCTACCCTTAAATTTATGTTATACTACCACAGTCAGTGGGCTTGCATGGATACAGCTGAAGGAAAACTTCTGAAGGTGAAAACTTTAAGATGCTTTATTTTCATAGGTATAAAACAGATGAGTTTGGAGAAGTTCTATGTTGAATACATCATAATTCATGTGACATGCACAGAGAGTTTTCTTGATTATGTGGTGGAAGCGTATTATTTTAATATAGAACATTATTTCAAAATATTTTATGAGAACATGGATTCTTATCTAAATAGTCCATGAAGAATAAGATGGAACAATTATGACAGTGTCTAAAGACACTGACTCCCCCACAAAAAGGAAATTTACTGAAAAACTTCAAGTTTTCCTTAAAGGTGAATTTCTTTGTTTTCTGTAAGATTATGAGCTTTCTTCTCAGTGATAGGTCCCAGACTTTCAGTTTTATACTTACAAAGAACTATTTTTAACTGGACCTAACTCTTGTGATCTTTGCTGTGAAGTGTTCAGTTAGGACCCTTAGTTCTGTACTTGTTACAATCAAGGGGACTTTGGAAGATGAGTTTTACTTGCTGATCATTATCAAAGGGATTACAGTTTTACCTAACAGCTATTTTATGTGATTCACCAAATAACAGAAAAGTATCAAGACTGAGTTAATAATCTCACTATAAGAAAAGCATTTGTGATTTATGAAATCTACCATAAAGTATCCACAACTTAAAAGTTTGTAAATATTTGTGTCTGGCAGGGTAGTAGCTTTACTATGATTGCATGAGGAATTAATATTTTCCTATATTTAATATAATTTTAAAAACACTGTATAGTATTAAGGCTCAAGATAAAAATACAGTGTCTATCATTTAATGGAAAGAATACTCACAGAACTTAGGGAACCCTTCAAATTACCATAAACAGAACGGTGAAATCAAAGAAAGAAAAAGTCCCTACAAACTCCACTAGAAATCTGTCACTGTCATCTTCAGAGACTCAGTAATGAATGTTGGTTAAAAGGTTTGTGATAAATGACTGGTAGATAAGGTATTTACACTTCAGTATTGTTAGAATCATAGAATCGTAGAATCATTATGGTTGGAAGAGACCTCAAAGAGCATCAAGTCCAACCATATACCCGAAGCCACCATGCCCGCTAAACGCACTAAACCATGTTTCGAAATGCCACATCTAAACATTTTTTGAACACCTCCAGGATTTCTGAGTCCACCACCTCCCTGGGGAGCCCATTCCAATGCTTAACAACTCTTACAGTGAAGAAGTTCTTCCCAATATCTAACCTGAACCTCCCCTGGCACAACTTGTTCTGCCCAAATAAAAGCCTGTCAAAGGCTTCCACAAAGTGTAACAAAAAATGTAGCATACAATGAAATAGTCTATTTTATTTTTTAATAATTTGGTTTCTTTAAACAATTGAGGCATCGTATGCTATAGTGGAAAGCTGTGTT
This sequence comes from Cariama cristata, assembly GCF_000690535.1. Lineage (NCBI taxonomy): Eukaryota > Metazoa > Chordata > Aves > Cariamiformes > Cariamidae > Cariama > Cariama cristata. The sequence goes on along the minus strand of NW_009620449.1, from coordinate 81,198 downwards.
CAGTTTTAACAACAGAATGTCTACTTTTTTCAGTTGAAAAAATATAATTTGACCTGCTATTCACTAGAATTTCAACTTACTTCTTTTAATTTGAAAAGTCTAACACCTTAATGAAATAAAAGATGTCTAGTTACTACCATTCAGTTGCCTATATTGATAAACATTGAGTCTTGTAGAGGGGAAAAAAAACACAGCCCTTTAAAAACTGAATTTGTACAGTAGGTCAAATCTGTGTGCAGCAGTCTAAAATCTGACAAGATTACATCTGCCTGGACATAAGCACAACAGTCATTTAAGAGGGAAAAGGAAAGTCAAAGGAAAAGATGTACTAAAACAGATTTCTCCAAAGCTTCAGGATTCACTGCTGAAATCAATGTTCACAAGATCTGCATTAGAACAGTGGAGTTCTTACCAAGGCAAAGCTGGGGCCTCTTTGTATATTGATAACAGAGCACAGATCAGTGCTTTGTTCAACTTGTGTGATTGCTGTAACTTAATGAAACCCATCTGGGAAACAAACCTGAACATTTGCATACATATGGGTATATATAGCATGTTGCTACAAAACTGATTAATAATTGCATTTAGAAGGCCGTAATTAGCTGTATTTACATTTTGGTGCCAGTGGGAAAGGAGAAAATGAATATTTATCATTCCTTCATTGAGTTAATTTGAAAAAGATAGTAACTGAACTCATGCTTTATGTACAGTATTGTTGCGTTCTCTCATACAATAAATAGCCATTCCTTTTTCTCTTTATAATGATCAGGAGGATCATATAGCATATCTGAAGATTCACTTTGAAGTGAAGTAATTTCTCTGTATTGGCAATACCAGAAAACGAAGAGTTTGCATAGGAGATGGGTCAAGTGTGTTTCCTTCAGCAAGTATAGTGCCTGATAACTGTAGTTCGTATTCAAAAGTAAGTGAGAGATCTGGTAAATGTAATTCTAGTAGTCTTAACAACGTGTGGGCTCCCAACTTTAAACAGTTTATCTTCATTGGAGTCATTTAGGAGAATCTGCTTTATTCTGCAGAGCTGACTAAACACTGAAGTGATAAGAAAATTCTTATGTACTTGGGAAAAATATATAATAAAAAAACCTTGGAAAAGGCAGAGCTGTGTTACCTTTCATAAGCAAAAGTAATATGAGAAGCACAACCTGTTCTATATTTCTCCTCTCACAATTGCAGTTTTGTGCACTGAATAACATTGATTTGGGGACATCATTGCAAGTTGCATAGCTTTTGGTATAATTGCAAAACCTAAATGAAAAGTTTGATTTTCATCAGGGTGGATGTTCCAAAATCATCAGATGTGTACCCAAGTTCCAGGACAATGGTTATTCAGTGAACCTGATGGCTTTATTTATGAATGGCGTTACAAATGTGAGTGACCTTTCAGTTTTTACTTGGGTACACCTCTGTTTATTTTAGCAGAAGAATACACTGCCATATCTGAAAGATCAATGCTTAAAGTCACTTGTCATTGCATTTGTTGAAAAAAGCACAAAGAAACTAACATTTCAGGGCACAAACCTCAGCTGATCAGCATGATTCTAGTGATGAAGCACACTCAGGCCATCCACATTTTTCAGACTAAATGAAAAAGAAAAATCTCTGCCATTAGCAAAATATTCTGTATCAAGAAGTTTAAGTTATGACAACACAGCTTTATTTCGTTTGGTGGTTGTTGTGTTTTTTTTTTCATTTATTTAAATCAGTGTAGCTGTGAACCCATTATCCAATACATACTGGAAAGTCCTATTGTAAGAACTATCAGAACCTGAAGTCAGACTTTAATGTCTCCTGGAATCTGTGTCAGTAAATATCGTGTGTAGATAGTTTTATCTGCAAGAGGATTCAGTAAAAATATTCAAAGACCTGGTATGAAGCAAAGAAGTAATTTTGCAGAATATGTAATTATGGAAATCTGGCTATCTAATATAATTACCAAATTTATTAGAGCAGAATGAAGAATGGAGAGCTGTACGTCAAAATTCACTCAAAGTTAAAGCATTTCAGAGATACTTACAAACTTTTGTATTTACTTTTCTTGAGCAGTCTTATGATCAAATTTACTAGCTCAACAACTGCAGAAAAGCAATTTCCAGAGCTCTGGATGCTTGGGAAAGCAATTTTAAAAGTACATGCAAATATTAATGCAGAATCAGTTGTGCACCCAACCAGTGAGGAAACAGAAGCAATATCACATTATATATATTACATGACAATAGTATAAAGTCACAGAAACAGATATTTTCTTCTAATTCTAGGCAAATGTGAAAAACATTGTTGCTTCTAATTTACTTCTCTTTGCTCTGTCATGATACTCTGATGGAAACCTCCACCAGCTTCCCCTGACGTTCTTGTACACAACCTTTGGAAGCACTTCAGCAAGGCAGTAGAGTAAATCTTTGTGCTTTAAGTATTACTATTAACAACAAACCAGCAGGTTCACTAAGACTAAGTAAGTAAATATTACTATACTAATTTCTATATTCAAGGCTAGGTAGGCAACATATGGGAAAAAAAAGTCCTTTGCACAGTCACAGAATCACAGAATAGCTGAGTTTGGAGAGGACACCTGGAGATCATCTAGTCCAATGCCCCTGTGAAAGCAGGAGCAGCTGGAACAGGTTACTTGGAGCTGTGTCCAGTCAGGTTTTAAATGTCCCCAATATGGAGACTTCACAACCTCTCTGGGCAACTTGTTCCAATGTTTGCTCACCCTCACCATAAAAAATATTTTACTTATGTTTGGTTCAGCTGGCTTTCAATCCCCCTATTTGTGATGCCTCAGTGTCTAGTACATCATCGATTTGTCAACGAAGAAGTTATGGGACCCAAGTCAAAGACCTTACTAAAGTCAAGCTAAACTATATACACTGCTCTTCCTTCATCCCCTGAGCCAGTCATCTCGTCATAGAAGGCAAACAGGTTAGTTGTTAGACATGATTTCACCTTCATAATCTGTGCTGACTGCTTACAATCACCTTCTTGTCCTTCATATATTTCAAAATTATTTCCTTGGCTCATGCCTTTTGATATTTAATTTTACATTATGCAGGATATTGTGCACCGGTATTACTAAAAGTAAGAAAATACTTTTTCTCACAAGAGCAATTTAGCAAAACTATGACATATAGCTAAATAGCCAGAAATAGCTAAATAGCTCTTACTGTATAGAGCATTTGTCTAGATCCAACAAAACGAACTGTGTTGCCTCCAATAGATGTAAGATATATGTGTGATATAAGTGTCTTATCAAATTGGATCATACCGAAATGTCTGTAGAGCAGATTATAGACTGTAGAGGTGTAGAAGATAAGAAAGAGACCATTTATTGAGCCAAAGCTTGAACTTGCAGCATTTGTCACTTCTATTTTCTGAGCTTAGATTATAACATACTTTTTGTGAAAGAGTGACATATTAATTTGATTAAAAGAAAACCAATTAAAATCTGTATGTAAATACTGTAAGGTACTTTTAAATAACTTGATGATGTTACACAAAGTGACAAGAACAGACGAGAACTCAGAACGCCTAAAGAAGGCCTTCAGGGAGTGAAATCTTACCTTTTCCCACTATATTATCTTGTCCAATAAAAGATCTTATCTCTTCCAACAAACTTTGCCTCTCTGAAGAACAAAAAACTTTGTAGTTAAGATGAATATTGCATTTCTCCCTAGCAAAGCCTATCTATTCTGTGAATTTGATAAATATCATTGGTGAAAATTTCAAGTTAGTTAAAAGATGGTTAAAACTTTGGCACCTGTGGTGGAATGCAGTTTTAGAAAATTTATGAAAACCATCTGACTGTAACTGTATTGCTCTTTATCTGTGGAATTGTGCTCCAGTTCCAGTACACTTATTAGTTAAGTGACAGTTTTGTCAAAATGATCACTGCTGTTGGCAACATTGAATCCAAAATGTGCTTGAGACGTATCCAAATATTTAGATCTACAGATGGTACTTTGGTAGTTTCATTCTACTTAAAGAATACATTTTGGCAGTAAAGTAATACACAATATGGATGAGATATTAAACTTTGCAAAGTTTGCTGCATGTTCAGCAGTTAATTTTCATCAGAAGTGTTCTAAATATTGTGTTAAATGAGCCAAGTTCACTCTTTCATCTGTGCTCAAACCTCCCATAAAGTCAATGGAATTTCTATGCAAACATCTGATAACAGAATTTTGGCTTAACGAATTTTTTGTAGCAGCTACAAGAAAGTGAATGACCATTCAGGGTGTTTATGGGAGTCTGACCAGTTGTTCTGCCTAGCTGATGGATCCATTGACTAATTCCTTGTTTCCTTCTCTCTCTTCAGAGCCAGAAAAAAATTTCAGTGAAGAATGATAAGGTAGTCAGAGGTATAAGTTATGACAAAGAAAGGCATAACAAAGGAAACTAACGTTAAATATTATAATTTTGTCTAGAAGAGTAAGAATTATCTTGAAGCAAAGGATTAAAAAATAACTTAACTGAGCTGAATGTGAACATTGTGAAGTATACAGTATAAATAAGAGATTGTATTTTCTTACTTTTCAAGATAAAAAAACCCAAAGCAAAACCCAATCATTTAATTTCTGAAATGCAGTAGAACAATAAACAGATTAAGATAAGTACAATATCCAAGATTTGTTAATCTGAAGCTTTAAGACTACCAGAAGTCTGCTAGGAAAAAAGAAATACATAATACACTTACAAAGGACACAATAGTGTTTATGGGTAGTATTTTAAAAGTATTTAAACCCATTGAAAGAAAATAGACATTAGGCTCCTAAATTCCACCATCGTTCTGAAAATTTCAACGTTTCTAATGTTTTTGCATCCCTTGGGTAAGATTTTATTTCACCAAAGAAATTTTTTAAAATGCTACATATTTTTCACAATTCTTACACTGATAGATAGCAAGCAGATTGTAAAGAGTTCTTTGGGAACATTTTCAGTGTATTTTAGCAGTCTAAGTACATAATATATATGCTTAAAATCAATATATTTTTCATTTTCTTATTTGTTTAATCTCAGTATATTTCCTAAGTATGTTAACAACACTGCCTAAATTAAATAGCACATTGGTTTGAATGTTTATGAAAGTGGACTCACAAAGCATATGAAGAGAGATATAAGAGACAAAATGTGAACATCCACATGAAAATATTCCATCTAGTAAGCTGCCATACAAATTCAAGTTTTCATAACCTACTAGTATTAAGTCATATAACTAAAACCAGAATATCTTTCCTACCTGTGAATGTTTGTCCTGATACCATGAAGTTTTCTAGTTAAAGAAAAACTGGTGAATCCAATTTTAAGACTTCCATATGTCTTGCACAATCCATCAAGACAGGATTCATTTAAAAGTATTAGAAAGGAGCCAAAACTTGCACCTTGAGAAGGTAGAATCATGATGTCAATAAGTGTCCATTAAACAGTTCTCTTTCTCTAGAACTGAAGGATACTTCAACTTTTTCCGTATAACTGAAGGTTATTTGAATCATCTGAACACTTTCCAGGAATTCTGCTAAATTACTTTGAGAAAATTTCTTTATGTTGAGATATCAACTGTATTTTTACATTAGAGAAGAAAGAAAGAAAAAAAAAAATACATTATGAGTCTTGCTTCCATCTAAACACCAAAATGCACTAAGTATTGAAAGAGGAAAGGTAATAAGAAAAAAATGGTGTGCTGTAAAAAGGACAAGTGTAGAGAATCTCCCATCATACACAACTAACTCTCTATTTCACCCCCCAAAGGATGAGAAAAGTCACTATTTCTAGGATGCTTATCAAGTTTTTACAGTGAAGAAAAACATAAATTGCTGAAGAGATTATATGCATAAATATAAGTAAATAATTCCATAGTAAAGTTACATACATTTTTCTCCTGCTTCATGGTAGAAATCCTAAGTTTTGGTATGAATATGTTTTTGTCCTGACTATAAACTTAACCTATTTTCTGAACTGGTCACCAAAGTAAAAATGTTTTTTACATCCTTTGTAAATAGATTTCATTATGCATTTCATTTTTATCTCCTTCCTGTACAGTCTTTCTGTGTAGCATGTAAACATATCTTTTTGCTGTGTGGCAGTTACTTTAGGACTTAATGACAGCCTTGTTGCTGTGACCTACCTTTTTGTAGGACTACATTCTGAAATAAAACAGATCTGGATTAAGTGAAAATATAGAATAGTGTGCAAACAGGGCCTTGAGGTATTGTATCAACAGTACAGAAAGCAGAACAGTCTTCTGAAGATCTATTGTGTTAGTTTTGGGGTCACATTTTCAGAAAGTCTGAAAGTTCTAAAAGTTTTTAGTCCATTTTAAATATTTATTTAAAGATGTAGAACGTTTCAAAAGAGTTTATTTTTCAAATCAAGTGTTTGAGTGACTTTAGCATAGTCAAGTATCAAAAGAAACTCCGAATCAAATCACTGAATTTTAGGTTCAAGTAAAGTAGACGTCAATAGAATATATCTGGTAACAATGTAACTTTTTTTAATACAGTAACAACATTATTCCATACGGCAATTATCAACAACGGTGAATTATAATGAATAAAAAATGCCAAATTCTATACTCGGGATAGGAAATTTATGTGGTGTGTGTTTATTTCTTCATTTATTTTTTTATTTATGTCATATTCTAGGATTATATGCTTTTTACTGATGGTAATTTCTATTTGTTTATTGGATATTCTATTAGTGTAAAGCAAGATAAACACAGTTAAAAACTAAAGAACATTTGCATAGATTTAAGTTGGTTTAAGTATTTCTTTCACAGCCTTTGCCCGTCTCTTTGCTGTCACTTGAAGAAGCAAGACTGCATTTGCAATACTTAGAAACAGATCACTGACATTCCACTGCTGCACTTGCACTTGCTCTCCAACACTGTCTGGTAAAGAGATGTTTACGGTCTGTGTGTTCCACATAAGGATACACTCCAGGCAAGCGGGAAAAAAAAAAAATGACAGCAGAGAAATAAAAACATGAATTGTTTGTTGTCTAATTAATTTATTTAAGATTTAATTAATGTCACATTAGCTCAGGTTGTTTAAAATAATCAATGAATGCCGTATTTTTAAAATGAGAAGAGGTGTTACCAATGTCATCATCAAAACCACAAAGGTTAATGTGTCTACAGAAATTACTGACTGTTTATTTTTTATTTTATTTTTTACCTACCTGAGGTTCCATGGTGGAAGCTAAGAGAGAGTAAACCAGAGCTAAAATACACAAGCTGCATGGCATAACTATGGTAATATTCCAAAACAAAATTCACTAATTTTCCTGATTTTCCTCATGAGGAAGGATGGATTAAATGATGAGTTTGTGCTTATTATGAGTTTGTCATCAAGCTATCTTGCTTTCATAAGTGGTACCATTTTTGGCTTCCCCTGAACTGGGAGCTTAGAGGAACTAAGTTTTAAAATTTTTGTAAGATTTTGACCTGAAAGAGGCAATGAATTTCAGGAAATTCTGAACTTACTGGAAATTGAAAACTAGAAACTCCTATCTTGAAAAGAGGAAAAATCTTTCTTCATATAAGGAAAGCTTTCGAGCTTCTTCTAAGCAGGAGCTAGTGATCCCAATGGCAGGCCCTTCTCACAGATGTGTGAAATGCATCTCTTAGAGAGCGAGCCTTTCGGCTTCCTCTGCAATGAGAAGCTAGCAGGTACAGGAGTTGAGTTGTTGAGGCAAGATCTTTTCTGAATTCAGTAGGCCCTAGAAACAAAGACACCTTGCAACTAATGAAGAACTGCTTCAGCACATTGGGCTCGGTTGGAGCTCCAGTGAGCAAGATCTTGCTCCTGTAAGCTGCTACTAAGGCAGGTGAACTTCAGGATGATAATTCCCAGGCACAGCTCAAAGGTTGGTATGAGTCAGGGACTAACTATTCCCAGGAGTCAGTTTCATGTTTTGCAGGGAAGAGACCTTTATGATATGGATGTTTGCCTGCTTGTGATGACTGACATCAGTGCCACCATACAATTTCAGACATATGTAATTTACTAATTAAGACACAGTTAAACTTGTCCCTCTGCTTGGGAAGTTTCTGAGGGTTGTGAAATTTGTATAGTTGCTTTATAGCACAAGTTTACTTCTGGGTTTGAAAGAGGGAACATCTTGGTAGGAAATCAGCTGTATATTGAAAAAGCTTGAGCTATTATGAGACAGAGGGAAGGTTTTGTGCTTCCTCAGTCTCAGGGTTGATTTCATTCAATATTCGGAAGAGGTGCATGTCACATGAAAATGAATCCTTGATCACCATGACTGCTAATAATGATATTTTTCATACTCATCCCACAACCCCCATAACCCCCTCCAGGTTCTGTCAGGAGAATGAATATTTAACTGAAAAGTAAGTTAGGCTGTTTGTAGGACCTCTCATTCCTTTCATTGCTGATATTTCCTAAAGAAAACAATTTCTTTTTCTTCATGGCAAACAATGACTTCTGTCAGTGTAATGTCCTTTAGAGCATTTAGGAAAGAAAACTGAAAAATACCCAAACCCCAGAAATTATTAGTCATAGTCTAAAGTAGGACTAGGATGGTTACCAGGATAAGATTCTTTTCTGTGTCATCCTGATATACATCCATGCTGAGCTCCTGAAGACAATGAAGCCACTGGATATTACACAGTTTGAACCAGGAGTACAGTCTGTCTGGCAGTCCAATGCTGTGCAAACGCTGCTGTGTGAGACTTGGTTGCATTGTCTGAGTCCTTGTCCAGCTAACGAGAGTAAAGACTTAATGCATAGTACAGACCATGCTTCAGGGCAAACTGACAGCCTAGGTATGCTGTCACCAAATGAACTCAAGGAAATGACTAAAGGAACTAAATATGGCAATTATGATTTTAAAAATGGATTTCAGAAGCTCCTGTGCACAAGGAAGAAGATGATGCAGATTTTCTTAATGTGAGCCTGGTTTATTTATCATAATTGTATCTTATCTTACGCATTAAAAAAAAAATCTGTTTCCATCTTTTTATACACAGAAAATAATTATAAGTCATTGTACTTGCTTTTTATTTGGCTATGTTTTGAAGTTTATTGTATTTTGGTGTTTATAATCTTTCTAAATCTTTCTGATTAATAACCTAAATAATTGTAAGAAAATACTAGATGCAGTTGTGCTTCGTTTCTAATAGCTATGTTGTATCTAGTTTTTTTAATAACAAATCAAACAAATGATATTCTGGAACTTAACGCATACCACTGACAGTGTCAGATACAACACTATGTATGATAGCTGTATTACAAGTGTGCTTTGTTTCTTTGTGGCCTTCATTACATCTAAACAATTTATTTCAATTCTGGATGAAAAGTTGGAAAGAAAAAACCAAACAAATTCAAAGTCTTCAGTAACATTGTTAATCAATAGAGTCGTAATTTCCTCAATTAATACATGCAACTAAAGTTATGGTGATATGAACTCACAGTGAAAATTTGAAATTATTTTCAAAAGCAAATAGGTTGAATTGAGCTAACTATTCAAATGCCCTTTCAGAACTTACATTAAGTATGAACCCATAGAAAGAAAATTACAAGTATTTGATAGTTTAACATGTGAAAACAACTTAACCTCATGGTAATGTCAGTAAAGATAAATTATTAATTCAAGTTCAGCACTGACAATTATTTATGCCGCATAACTTTGCCAAGCAAAGATAAGATTCAGATGTTTTTCTCTCGTCTTACTATCCATGTCTTTGCCCTGGTGCAGTTAGTGGTGAGGCTGAACCAGTCTCTGGTTCACGCCTTGGGCAGGTTAATAGGTCTTCAGACTTCATTTGCCACTAAGATTTCAGACCATAGTAATTTTAAAACATAGCTTCATGCTGACAGTTTAACGGCCAAATACGCAAAGAGTTAACTTACTTTTAACATCTAACCTTCTGACCCTTTTTCTAGGGCCACCAAAATTAATTTCAGCATGGATTTTCTGATGTGTCTTTGACTGTGCACATGTGGCAATGTCTAAAACAGCTGGTCATGTTTACATTATAACCCTTTCAAAATATTTTCCTTATCTTTTTATTTTGCATGGCCTCTGTCAGACAGGGAAGGTAAGCAAAGAGATTCGCCTTTGCTTACCTTTTATTTGGTTAAGTCAACCTTCAAAGTC
>NW_009620449.1:25260-71030 GCF_000690535.1 Cariama cristata | reverse complement strand
GTAGTGTGTGGGGGGGGGGGGGGGGGGGGGAAATCTCATGCAAGTTAAACATTCAACTTTCTCTTTGGCTTTTGCCAAGAGAGGGGTTTGTGGGTTGTTTTATTTTAATGAATGTGTCAGACCCAAAAGTGTTCACCATACAGCAGCTCTTGCCAACAGTAGGTCAAAGAATTGAATCATTGTACTCATGAGACAGAAATGTCATCCCTTCCCATTATACAGAGACCCTTCACCTTCTAGCCTTGTAAACACTTTAATTGGCTCTTTTCCAGCAAAAACACATTAGTTTGTTGACTTCATTTTAACATAAGAAAGTAAAAGAGAATTTTGCAATGTGGATAAAACCCTGTCAATATCAAGGAAGTTAGATTTTTGATGTTAGAAAAGAGAGCAGTTCAACTTCCAGTAATAAACAAAATCATTATCTTAATTTTTCACTTTTAATAAGCTTCTTTCTTGGTTTAAAAAAGTCTGTATCATTTTTAATGTTCTGAATTTATAGACATGATACTTGTGAATATCATATTAAATATTTTTAATACATGCTGCCAAAAGGGAAGGGTTCTGCTGATTCCTTTCAGAACCTCAGGAGCAAGTATGAAAAGGAAGAAAAAATCAAAATATCAGTGATCAATATTTTGAGTTTTGTGCCAATCAACAGAAAGTACAAGAAATAATATGAAAATACACATTTAAAGAGGTTTAAACTAGGTTCAAAGGTGGAAAGGGATAAAATTAGGCACAGTAGTGATAAGCTACGGGAAAACACGACAATGTTTGAGGGATGATGTGCTATCAAGGGCTTTCACTCTGCCCCACGGTGTGCTGAGTACACTGGAGTGTATTTGAAATGTTTGTATACTAATGCAGCCAGTATGACGAACAAACTAGGGGGACCAGCAGCTTTGGATATGACATCATTGACCTAAGACTCGGTGGGAAGAGTCCTGGGACTGGAGTGCTATGATGGAAGGTTATAGGCTCTTCAGGAGAGAGAAGCAGGGCAGGCGAGATGGAGGTGCAGCCGTATATGTTAAAGAGGGTCTGGACTGTACAGCACTGACAGTTGAGGACAACATGGTTGAGAGCTGGGGACAACATGGTAAGGATTAGGGGAAAAGCTAGTAAAACAGATGTTTTTGTGGAAGTTTACTATAGATCACGCAGCCAGGATGATGACAGCAATGTATCATTCTATAAGGAATTAAGGGAAATCTCTAGATCCATTGCCCTTGTCCTAACGAGTGACTTCAACTTCCAGATGTTAAATGGAACTACGATACAGCAGACATCAACAGGTCCAGGAAATTCCTTAGGCACGTTGAAGATAACTTTTGATATAGATACTAAGGGAGATGACTTGGAAAGGTGCCCTCCTAGATCTGTTGGTTGTAAATAGAGATTATCTCATGGGTGAAGTGATGATTGCTGATTGTTTTGGCCACAGTGATCATGAAATGGTTGAGTTTAAAATCTTTGGTGATATAAGAAAACTGTCAGCAGAGCTAGCTACTACACTGGATTTTGGGAGAGCAGACTTTAGACTGCTCAAGGAACTAGTTAGGAAGGTCCCCTGGGAATCTGCTTTTGAGGATACTAGAGTCTATAAATGCTGGTCACTTTTTTAGAGTCATCTTTTAATAGTGCGGGATCAGACGATTCCAATGTGTCATAAATCAAGCAAGAGTGGCAGAGGCTAGCTTGGCTGAACAAGGATCTAGTTCTGCAACCTAGATGGAAAAATAGTGTATGGACTTTGGAAGCAAAGTCAGGCTACACAGAAGGACTACAGAGATGCTGTTCGCCACTGTGGGGAAAAAATTCATATGGCCAAAACTCAATTGGAATTGAAGCTGGTCAGTATTGTGGTAGATAATAAAAAAAGGCTTTTTAAAGTATGTTAACAGCAAAAGGAAGACTAAAGAAAATATTGATCCATTACTTGATGAGGTTGGTCACTTCACAAATAGGGAGGAAGATAAAGCATTTAACACCACCTCTATCTGTCTCTAATACCAATGATGGGCCCTGGGACCCCTGGTTGGAGAGGGACACCTGGGTTGGAGCACCACAACTGGCAGAGTGATGAGTTCCCAGTTGACTTTGAACTTGTGCAGGATTTACTGCTGTGACTGAATGCACATAAGTCTATGGGGCCCAATGGTAGTTACAGGCCTGCCAGTCTTACTTTGGTAACTAGTAGAATTAGGAAAAAGATTATTCTGGGAGTTATTGAAAAACACTTGAGAGGCATTGCAGTCATTGGTCAAAGCCAGCATGGGTCATGAAAGGAAAGTCATGCCTTACTAACTTAATATCCCTTTAGGACAAGGTTGCCCACCTAGCGGATGAAGGGAAGGCAATAGATGTGGAGTTTTTTTATTTTACCAAATCTTTGATACTGTCTCTCACCTTATCCTTGTGGACAAAATGTCCAGCATACAGGTAGGCACATAGACAATTCGATGGACGAACAGTTGCCTGAATGGCTGGGTTCAAAGAGTAGTAGCAAATGGGGGTAACATCTAGCTGGAGGTCAGTCACTAGTGGTGTTCCTCAAGCTCAGTTTTAAGGGCAGTTCTCTTCAATGATTTTTGTCAATGACCTGGATACAGTTGAATGCATACTTAGTAAATTCAGCAATGGTAATAAATTATGAGGAGTTGTTGATCCCCTCCAGCACAGAGAGGTCTTACATAGATATCTTGGTAGATTAGAGCACTGGGCCATTACCAATCATATGAAATTTAACAAAGATAGATGCTGAAGTCTGAACCTGAGACAGTGTAATCCTGGATGTACATATCAACTGGGAGAGAAGAGGCTAGAATACAGAATACAGCCTTGCAGAAAGGAATCTGGGGGTTTTGGTTGATGGTAAGCTCAATATGAGCCAACAACATGCCCTGGAAACCAAAAGGGCCAACTGTATCCTGGAATGCATTAAGCACAGTATAGCCAACTGGTTGAAAGAAGCAATTGTTCCACTATACTCAGCATTGGTGCAGCCTCACTGCAAGTACCGTGTTCAGTTTTGGGACGCATAATATAAGAAGGATATAAAAATATTAGAACATGTATAAAGGAGGGCAACAAAAGACGATGAAAGGGCTAGAGGATGTGACATGAGGAGCTAAGGTTTGTTCAGCTTAGAGGAGAGTGAGGGATGACCTCATTGCTGTCTAGAGCTTCCTCATGAGGGGGAGCAGAGATGGAGGTGATGATCTCTTCTCTCTGATGTCCAATGATAGGGCGCGAGAGAATGGCTTAAAGCTGCATCAGGGGAAGTTAATGATTGGATATTAGGAAAAAGTTCTTCACAGAGAGAATGATCAACCACCCAAACAAGCTCCGCAGGGAAACGGTCATAACTCCAAGCCTGTCGGTGTTCAAGAAGTGTTTGAACAATGCTCTAAGATATATAGCTGAACTTTTATGTTGCCTTGTGTGGACTCAGAAGTTGGACTCAATGATCCTCATGGATCCCTTCCAACTCAGGATATTCTATGATTCTACACGTCTTGTTTCAGCCAATTATTACATGAAAGTCTTATACTTGGCTCTATTTAAATCTGAAACTGAACTACTGTAATAACAGCTACACACAGCTACATCTTGTACTTGAACTAATGATCAAACAGTAATATATTACTGTAAATTATCAAAGAAATATTTCTATAAATTTCCACTTTCTATACATTCCAAAAAGAATTTGATAACATTTTACTTCTAAGATGAAAACAGACCTGGCAAAACAGTATATTTGTAAAAATTTTTTCATTCTCTCTTCTATGTTTAACCCTCTTTGCCATTAAAGGGCATATTCTAAAAAAAAAGTCAACATATTGACAAAAATAAACATATATTTTATAATATATTAAAAAAATCAAACATAAGGCTAATGTAACTCAAGAATATTGTTGATAATCTGTGTTCCTACTTTTTACATTTTCAGCCGTAAAAAAGCACAGTAGTAGAATATTTCTGCTCTAAGGAGAAACAAGAAGTACTGGAAATATACTCATGATATTACTTCATCTCACAAGACAGCTATTTCACTTCTGCAGAATCATGAGTTATACATGATTAGATAAATAATGAAGAGACTATGTCCTTCTATCATTAAATAATACCGATTCAGTATAGAATTGTCTTTTGAAAAGAGCAGAATATCATGGAAGAGAACGTAAAAGCAACACCAAATGACTTGCAAATTTATTCGAACACACAAATTTTAAGCCCTTCATAGCTGCTAACTTTTTTAAAAAAAGACATTCCATTTACAGGAGGATGAAATTGTTGTCCCATGTCAGTCCATTGCTTTGTGGCAAAATTTAATATGCCTTATGAAGGATAAACAGAATTTTCATTTCCTCTTCTCATACTACAACTTTTATTTTTTTCTTACTTCATTTTACAAAACAGTAGTAGTCACATCTCTGACTTTTTCACACAGCATTATAAAGAAATTCAGTATCTCCTAACTGTTACAAGTGTAGTAAACATTTGAAGAAAGTCTTCAGTCCTTGTTGCTCTTTCTTCCTCTCCTGAGAAGCTCTCCTTCCCTTGACAGTGCAAAATGAGTGAACAGTGAGCTCTAGATGGAGGCAGAGATGATTCTGCCAGTTTTAATCCAAGGCAGATCTCCCTGTCAAGAGCTTTAAAACCACCTTTATTTTGCCTTCATCTTTACCTAGTCACAGTTCCTATAACTGGAAATACAATAACAAACTTACGCTTGTAGATTCGTCGGTTCTAAGAGCTACTGCTGTGTGGTAAAACTATCCTCTAATATGAATATCAATTGCAGCTGCAATATATTGACCAGAGAGGTTGTGGAGTCTCCATACTGGAGATATTTAAAACCTAATTGTAGATATTTTAAACATAACTGAAGATACTTACTCTGTTCACAGATTTCACAGGTGCATGCATTTTTCACAGGACAATATTGATGCCTCACAATTTCAAGGAAAATGGAATAGCCCATTTATTTAACTTAAGCCACCAAAAATCTTCAAAATCCTAAGGATGGCAAATTTTTGCTTTTGATTGAGAATCCTTCAAGACTCAATGGTTTCTGAAGGTGAAGTGATTTTAAAACAATGGCCTTTAGCACAATGTTTGTTTCACACTGAAAATGTCGAATAGGTACTAGAAATGCTTTTCAGTATTCTATTCAGCAAACTGGGTTGTCAGTGTAGCTAAGAAATAGATGACACATTGGTGAGTCAAAGCCTGTTTAACAACAGACCAAAGGGAAGAAAAGAAAAGAAGGAGAAGATTATAAGAAAGCAATGACAGAAATGTTAAGTAGCAACCATTTTCTCATTCTGTTTTGGATTTTTTTTCTCAAAAGCTCATTTTCAGTAAATGTAGAATAGAAATAGCAAAGATAGCAGCAGTCCAAGATTCTCTGCCATGCCCTTTCCATGTGCATCAATTAAGATTTCATACATCAAAACTTCCTTTCCTCTGTAATATTCATGAATCTGTTTCCCATTTTCAAAAAGCGTATGTCATGGAGTTACTAGACCTGCCTAATTAATCCTCATACTGTCTCCAACAAGAATGTTTGAAAGTAAAATGAAGTGCATTGGTTACTCCACTATATTAACAAGCTTTGTAGAGCCACCCATAAATAAATAAAATTGTAAGAATAAATAAATTTGTGAACTTTGCACATGCTGGCTTTACATTCTAAAACTAACTCTTCCTCTGTTGCTTTGAGATCCTATTATGCCATTAAAGTTTAAATTCACCTATCCTTGAAAGAAACAAGGAACCATGTATATAAATTATTTCAGCTGAAACAAAAAAAGACTTTTAACATGTAGGTGAAATAAAAAGTAATGATATATGTAACTGAATTTTCTTTTAAAAAGGTGGATATAACCCAAAACTCATTATTCTTTTTGTGTTTGTTATTACTCAGATAGGTAATAAATTAAATTTGTTTGGAACATTTCATTTTACAGGTATTTCAGTAGCTCATTTTATTTTTGAATCTTTTTGCTACTTAAACAATAGTTTAATTTTTCAAGCAAGATATACATTTCTGAGACTACAAAAAAAAAATCTTTCAAATTTTAGGACTACAGTTTGCCTCTAATAATTTCTAGTAATTTTATTAAAGAAAGTACCCATTTCATAAAAGTAGTACCAAAGACATAAATGAAAAGTAGCCTGTGTTATTAATTTCTGATCATCATGCTATTAACATTCTAGATGAATACATCAGGTAACAATGTGTGTTCTTCATATAAACACATACATGTATGGAACTGATCTTTTGTTGTATCCAGCAGAGATGGATGCAGGTGGGGCAGAACAGGAGTACTGGCACCTTTATTCAAACCATTTCTGATCTAGACAATTTAGCACAGTCTCATGACCTCTTTGTGTTTTGCTACTAATGCATAATTCCTGATTGAGGAAGCAATTACGAAGATTAAAGAATCTCTCAAGGACAAAGTCCTTATGACTTGATATAAAAACATATTGGCATAATCAGATCCTGTAATCCTTATTTTTTTACATTGTATTCCATCCTTTTTTACCTCCTGCACACATATAGTCTTTACTTACATTCTTTTGCTTTATTCACATCTTCACGCATACCCAGTTTCTCTGGACCACACATAGAGGCACATGCAAGCAGAGGCAGACTCCATCCTGAACCCATTCCTTTTCCAAATTCTGACGTATTCCCACACCCACACATACCACCACACACATACACAATTTCTCCAGACTTACTATCAGCTTAATTAATTTTAATCAAAAGAAAGGAAAAGGAAGTTGGCATTAATAGTAATACAAGTCAAACCACTTTACATAGACACTGTCATGGAATTACTTATTCTATCTACATCCATGATAACTTAAATCCAATATGATGCTTACACATACCACCACACACATACACAATTTCTCCAGACTTACTATCAGCTTAATTAATTTTAATCAAAAGAAAGGAAAAGGAAGTTGGCATTAATAGTAATACAAGTCAAACCACTTTACATAGACACTGTCATGGAATTACTTACTACATCCATGATAACTTAAATCCAACATGATGCTTCTCAGTGAATAATAAAGGAATTAATAATTGTTTACCAATTTAAAAAAGTATTGTCAGTGGATAACAAAAGCTTATCAATTGTTAAATCCTTTGGTGTTCAGGATAGTTGCAGCAATCATGGTGAACTCCTTTCAATTTAGTGAGAATGTAAAATAACATGTAATTCCATAATAATTTCCACATACTTCAACATTGGTAATTGTCAAAAATATTGCATTTCTTCAGAGAAAGGGAAGGGAAGGGATGGGAAGGGTAGGGAAGGGAACGCAAGGCAAGGCAAGGCAAAGGTCTATGCTTCAGGATCCCTTCCAGGATAGTGGCTGGTAGACATGTAAAAAATGAGTTTACAGTAGTGAAAAGCTATGTGGAGCAGCTGAGGTTTTAAACTTATTTGATACTTACCTTTGGACAGACAGTATTATGAATCTGGAGTAATGTCTAGTACATTACATCATCAATCAGAACCTAAACAAAACAAAATGAAGAAAGGAAAAAGAACAAAACACCCCAAAACAAAGAAGAGGAAAGAGAAAACAAAAAAGAGTAAATAGAGCTCTAATAAAAATGGCAGAGTAGACAAGACTGTGTTTTGAAACAGAGCAAGGAGGAAAACGGAAACATTCAGACTCCTCAGAAGGGAAAAGCAGAAATATTTAAAGAAGAAGTGAGAGAAAAAAGACAAATACAAATTTGAAACCAGATTCTTATGAAAACAGAATTATTAGATATACTTACGGCAGAAAAGGCATAAAGGAGAACAGATAAGACCTATAGTGACTCCCTCAAGAACAAATACAAGAACAAGAGTGTATAAAGATAAAGTGTGCTGTCAACTTATATTAGAAAATAAGTTTTCTTTAAAAAAAAAGTCATTTTACTTTCTTATTTAATGTCATCTCGTGGATTCGAAAGCAGTCATGTTTTAAGGCCCACTAAAATCAGCTTTCTCTCCTAATCTTTTTAGATGGAAGCTTCATTTCTCTCTATTTATAGTACACTAGCCATCTTTTTCTTTTTTGTGTCCATACATTGTTATCAACACAATATGTAAATTTTGTGAATACCAAAGACAGATAGGTAGATATGCTAGACCCTTTCAGACTTCTATCATTTCAGCTTAGCAATCCAGTACTTTCAGTAGTGGTGGATTCCCCCAAAAATGCATTTTTCTCTCCACATTGAAGAGAAGAATTAGATATAACACAAAATTTACCTTAATTTTCTTTTTTTTTTTTTAAATTATTTGGGTACTTCAGCTTCTCAGTGAACTCAACTTAACTTATGTTTCATGATTTCTGCCTTTTTAAAATTCTCAGTCCAAGTGATGCCATAAGGATTTCCCTTAAACACTCAACGTTTACAGCCCAGGATAATTGAAATAATTCATATTTTAAAAAGCTTTTTATGAGCAAAAATTATGTTCCACACATCACTAATGTCAGCTGATATTTTTTTGCTTATGAAAAGTTATAAATAGCTGTTTGTTAACCTCTGTAAGAAGCAGAGAAAAGACATGTGCATTGTGTTACACGTGGAAACAGTTTCTATAAAGGTTGTGTTTCTGCAGTCTGAGCCACCCCAAAGTCCATTGCTCCAAAATGTCTGAGCAATATCACTTCTGCAGATCAGTGTTTTAAAGGAACTGGTTTGACTATAAATTAGTGCTTCTTTCTAGTAGTAATGTACCAGATAGAAAGAATCTTCTTCATACATTTCTTTTACACAGACTTTGAGTACACACATGGTGGAATGAAAGAAATTACCCATTCACTTACGCTTAAAAGCAATTGGGCATGAAAGAATGAATAATACAAATCTTGGATTCAACTCACAGTTGCGGAGCCAATAGGAAGGAGATGGAGTGATGCTCATTTATTCATTACATAGTAAAGCAATAAACGACTACCTATTTTAAGGCAACAGATGGGGGTGTTAAAAGGAGAGTGAATAGCATATGTGGACTCCAAGTATTCCAAATGCTGTTACATCTTTGGATGCTGCCTAAAATGCTAGTCAAGGCTTTCTATACCATCATCTTCTTGGTGATTTTCACGTACACAATAACCTAGCCTTACCGATAGACTTAACAGAAAGTGAGAGGCTAGTATTTCACTCTTACTTGTACTGAAGCAATTTACCACACAAATATTGCTCATTACTATGTGTTATATCACAAGACAAATGAGATGTTCTTTGGCAGCTTACAGAAAACCTTCCAAATATATTCTGTCCTATAGTTACTTTTATTTTCTGTTTTCAAATCTCTCTCATATTCTTGACTTTTGTCCAAAATTCAATAGCCATGGAGATTATTTCCATGTTTGTATTATAAAATGTAGGGATAGCTATAGAACAGCCCTCTATTTGTTACGTCTGGTACTATTCATTTAACACCTAATCTTGAAGCCTGTCTCACAAAGCTATTTTATAATTTTCTCAGTATTGAAAAAAAAAACCTGCTTTAATTTTTCATTATTAATTATTCATTTAACTTGATATTGTTTTAGAAGGCATTTTGAGTCAGTGAATAGGTATTTTATTTTCCAGCTTTATGACAGGAACATATATACTACTTTGACATTTGATTCTGAATGCAAGAAAGTAATAAAGGATTACAGCCGCTGTAATTTTCATTAAAGTTTTCCTACTATTAACTGCATAACTGTAGAACATTACATATACTTACAATCAGAATTTTTCTGATTCTCAGAAGGTGGAATGAAGAGGATAGTCACAAGATCCTCAAGTCTTGAAGAAAATATTATATTATATGCTTTGGATTTGGATATGAAGAGAGTCCTCTTTAAAGTTTCTATAATGAGAATTATTACCAAGGATTCCATATTAGGGGAGGATCTAACCATTCTGGATATCGTCTAACAAATAAATACTGTCAATACTAATAATATCTAATTGTTCCTGGGTGGAAAAAACTGACAGAATTCTCCATGAAGTAGCAGTTAAACAAGAGATAATGCTATTATAGACACAATGCAATTATTAATGCACATCCTTTTTCCAGGATATGTTTGCCTGCTCTCTGGTTATGACTTCATAGCCTTTTTTAATAAATGTGGCTATTTCCGAGGGGTTTTTGAACCTCGCTGGTATGCAGAGATATACAGATAAATACTGCAAATATGCATTGAATTAGTTCCATTTCAGATTCATAGAGCCTAAGTTTAATTAAATAGTTTGTCACATAGTCAGTCATTCAGACTTCCAAGGAAACAGTAGAGGAACACAGTGACAAATCTCTTTTTGATATTTCTAATGTAATTTTAATAAATTAACAAAACAGTTGAATAAGATCTGCAATCTATTTTTTTTTTTTAACCAAAGGTCCAATGAAGAAATGTAGAAGATATTCTGAACTCACTTTTATCAGATGTTGATCGATTGTTACCAAAGATACTTGTGAAGACACAATTACATCTGACTTCTCAAACTCTTTTCTTTGGTAGGCAGACACCCTCAGAAAAGGTTAGAGAGGCAGTCATTCAGGACATCCCCTGCTACCCATGCAAAACTTGAAGGAAGATCAAGGTTAGTAAGTATTTTTCTCTTAGTATCTATGTAAAATTCCTTGGGGCAATAGAGGAAAATGAAGAATATGAAAGAAAGAATTCCATCCTACAGTTTCATTTTTCTTTAGGTTCTTTCAGGCACTGATGTGTGGTTCATCATTTAGCTGTTTGTTCAGAAGTGTAAATGTGTTGAAATGTAGCCGAGTAGCTCACTCTGTGTGTTGAACGCACAGCCTTTCATGAGAGGCAGTAGGCATTTTAGGGGTAACATTGATCTGGTGAGGTGTGCTTTAAACATTCACATTTAGAATTCTGCTCTTCCAAATCTATTCCACTCTTTAGGAATCACATATTTCACAATTTCCATTATTCCTACTTCACTTTTTTCCACTTAGGTCTACTTAAGAGGCTCAAGCATTCCTATGAAAAAGATGGTGCAATTCTTCATTGTCCAACACAAAGCTTAGCTCCCAGATTTGGATATTCTCTATTTATCCCCATTTATTCTACTTCTATTCCCATTCTAATTCTACCTTTATTCCCAGTTTGTATTCTTCAGCCCCTAAAAAGTGGCATAATGTCACAAAATGTGGTCTGCAGCTGACCCACAGAACCTTTACAGGTTTTTTTTAGCCGAGTTCAATAGTAAGTGCAAAAAACATTCTGAAGAACTATTTTAGGGAAAGCCTACTTGTCTAGGAAATAAAGAAATCACTTTCCTTAGTCAGTTTTCCATGTATACAGATAAGATAGTATAACCTAAGTCTTTAGCTCTCCTTAGTGGGTATACTTAGAAGACTGTTTGACTATTTCTGTGGGAAAGTCATTCTGAGTAGGAAATTACACTTTACCAGTGGATACCTCGTTCATCTGGAATCTTCATTGACAATCTTCAGAGCAAGAGCCTCTCATCTGAAAAACACAACGATCTAAACTCAATAACCCAACTATTTCAAATAAAAATGAGTCCCAAATATAAAAACTAGGACTATGAGGGTGTTTTATATCTTAAATTTTTCAGATTATTTTTAAATGACACCCTGATGTTTTCATTTAACTTTCTAAAAATCCATACTGCTTTGTGGATGTCAGCTTTCTTTTCTTTTCTTTTCTTTTCTTTTCTTTTCTTTTCTTTTCTTTTCTTTTCTTTTCTTTTCTTTTCTTTTCTTTTCTTTTCTTTTCTTTTCTTTTCTTTTCTTTAATAAAGGAAAAGTTCCCAGGAAGGCATTCTGAAATTAGGTGCTTGTTTTGGCGGGAGAAAGAGACAGGAAAGGAAGGCAGTAAAATTGCTACTGATATTCGTATGAACTATGTCATCTGCAATATCTAGCTGTATTTTCGTATACACAGGGACATTAAAGTAGATCTAAAGTCTGTCCAGATGCTTTATCATTATGTACCATATAACAAGGGAAATTTGAATTGAGCACATTAAATGCATGACATGTCTCACATAAAAATTTCAAAGAAAGTGCTGGCAATTATCTATATAACAATCTTTTTTTTTCCCACTACAAAGGAAGCCCTATGTCACCCAACCATCTCATTCCTTTTGACCCAATTTCATTATAGGAAATCGACTCCATTTTTGCAATACACCTGAAAGAGTGGACCATTTAGTGATTTGGCAGAAAAATAAATGAAAGCTTCTGCAGTTCATAAGATAATACTTTTATGATTTCATTGAAGTTACCTCATAAATATAATGATAAACAGAAGGCCTGGCTACTTTTCTAGCGGGAATAACTTTAAAAAAAAAAGTATAATTTCCCTTGTGGTTTTACTACACCATATGTTTTTTTTCCTAGGAATATTTTTAGCAGCCTAAAAATTGACTGGATATCTTTTACTCACAGACAGCGAAGATATCCTATTACTACACAACTCCCGAGTTCCGTACAGCACAGCTGCAGCGATTGTAAGCATGGTGATATTTTTTGATGGTAGCATTACTTATTGTAGCACTGTCTGTCAGGACTAGATTGTGGTTTCTTTTCACCCCTTTGTAAAGAAACAAGGGCTTAAAGCACAGTTCAGATATTTATATTATGATATTTAATAGCAATTATTAACTCCAAACAGAGGAAGGGACAGAAGTAGATAAGGATTTTGCTGGATCACGTACAGAGTCTATTTAGAATTCATACTCATAAAACTGTTTTAATCAAGTTTTGTTCAAATGTATACTAATAATATCTTTTTGCAAATGGTTTGTTTGCATTGTATTTATTCATCAATAGAATGCCTATTATTGATATTGGCAGACAACTATTAACATCAAAATTCAAGTATTTGCCTACTGGTCAAGCACCCTCTGAAATCTACAATCCAGTGCAGTCTTATACTGGATGAAGTTGTATGGTGCATTATGGGGAACATATAGCTATAGATATATTGTGAGAGATGTACACAGCGATATAGAACAATAAAGAATTGCAGTTCAATGCTGTATGAACTTAAAATGAAATGTCACCACCTCACAACCAAAGCAGCTTTTACAGTATACTGTTCTTTGACAAGTTCCAATCTTTCAACTCAATTAGGTACAAAAACCAAGCGTTGAAATAGCTGAATTTCCCCATGGAACAGTAATTTCAATTTTTGCTCAGCTCTACTTAATGTTACCTCAGCAACCTTCTTTTTTGCCTGTTACACAGGTTTGTTTGCATTACCAGTGGGAAAGCATCCTTCATTTATGAGGTGGGAAAGCAACCTCTGCAGAGCCATTACTTCCCCTTTCCATAGTGGTGTGAAGAGAGTAGGCTGAGCCTTGATATTATTTCTTTACCCAAGAATGTAACTGTACTAACACAGTGGCACCTGGCCATATAATTTCATGAAGTATCGAGCTGTTGTATTACAGTGTATTCTACCCAGAGGTGATGGCAGAAGGTAGATTGTAGCTGAGTTACAGTCTGCGTCTGGGGCACTGCAAAAAAATCATATGATATTTGCTCTTTTTATGTGCCATTGGCACAGTATTGGTACAAAGTCAGTTTGGTTATTAGCTATAGCCACTGCAAAGACTATGGTCTAGCAGTATATCAAATGAATAATTGTTTGGCTAGGATAACAATGTCATTCCTTTCATTAAAATTATGGTTATATCCTAGGACTGAAATTTTCTTTTTGAAATGTGATCTCTCTACAGAGGAAATCAAATACAAATTATCCGCAGTTCCAGCAAACTTCAGATCTACTGGATTTTCAGTGTAACATCATTTTAAACTACTAAATTTAATTTCTTAGGAAGTCTACAGGTATTACTTATTATTTCTTGTCTCCAAAAATTATTTTAAGAGTAACAAAATTATTCTGTGAAGATGTACTTCAACATTCATCAACCTGATGGCTTTGCAGTAATGCAAGCCAGTATATTCATATTGCAGACTTCTGTATTATATCATTTAACATCTCCCATGTTCACGCTGAAAATTAGAAGGAAATAGCTTTGTGATACTCACTGTGTGTTGCCCTTAAGAGGAAATCTAAGACATCAATTCATGAACATAAAGATGTTTTCTTCTCTGTGAAATTGCACTGAAGTTATCAGGACTGTCCCAGGACAGTGGTGCTGGTCAAATTACGGATATTGTATTCCAGCCCCAACATGCTTCTTTATTACCTATATGTATATGTATGCAGTATTGAGAAATAATAAGCTAAGATGTTAAGAATAACTTTCTAAACAAGTTCACCTTAATAGAAGTTTTACATTCACAAGAGAGTTTGGCTTATCCATCCAGTAAATGGTGTTTTAAAATTATTTGTTAACCTATGAACAGATCAAAATCTGTCTTCTTTTATTATCATGCTAACTAACCGAGGAGGTGCGCGTGCCAAATATGATTAGGTACAGCCACATGTAAGCTCATAAAACAGTCATCATTCCTCTTTCACTGCTTTCTAAAAGAAAGAGGAATCTCATAGCACACCAAACATACCATTTAATGAGAACCGAAAAACCTGAACTTCTACCTAGTGTGCCTAGCTACAGAAATAAGAGTTAATGACACTAATCTTTGCACCATGATTCAATGTTTTCAGGTACTTAAGGTTCATTGGTATTTCAAGTTTTATGATCTATGATCTATGACATGGTAATGCTATATTAAAAAAAGGATAATTAGACCTTTTAGGAGATGATATAAGAAAGAACAGAGGAAAGAATTTGTACAGTGTATTACTATATTTATAATAAAAGAATTCTCCTGGATTGGCACAGGTATAACAAAGGATTGAATTCCGTCGATCATACTTACCACTTTATTTCTGTCAAATTAATTTTAGTCTATATGATCAAGAGTTTTTTTATCACTAACTTATTTATGGCTTAATGCCTTCCTGCGTATTAACTTAAAATGTTACAAATGGAGCCTGTTGAGTTTTGTATTTAGGGTACACAGCTCCAGAAAGGACATTTGCTCAGAAAACTACAGTAGCTTCAACATTCTTCTCTTGGCTGCCTCACTGTTTGTCTCATCAGCACACCTATATAACTGTTTCCTAAGAACAAATTGACTGGCGTCATGTTGATCTCAACAGTCTAATTACCCATTGGTATTGAAAGCCAAAGGCAAATAACAATAATGTAAACCCACTGAAGAATGTTTTGAAATTTCAAGGACAGGTAGAACCTGCATTTTGTAAGAAATACACATAGAGACTCTGTCTGCACAGTAAGCAGAGAGAATCCAAGTACTTACTTAAAACAAAAAGGAAAGGAAAAGAACAAAATGACACTGGAAGTACTCAATATATCAAATTAAGCATTGCATCTGGCTTTGCAGGTTCAGTGCCTAGAAGATGAATGAGCAGAAACACATACCAGGGATTAGCCATATAATCCAGTCCATCAAGAAAAAGAAAAGTGACTGTATTGATCTTGGACATAATAAAAGCTTGATTTTCCTTGGACCTTTAGAAAATTGGACTGATGATACTGTCTGTTCTCACTAATGAAAGCAGAATCAGCTGCTAATATACTGCTCTCATTAAAGCCAATAGCTTCATGCAATTTCCATTTATGCTTTGGAATAAAAGCTGAACGGAGTAAGATAAATTTTAGTCTTGTGAAATTTTAGACTTAAATGTCTCAGTTAAGAAAAATACTTATGTGCCGTGTGTCTCTGAGATGTATGCAATAGTAGTTTCATTTTCTTTTGTTTTTCTAGACTCCTCAAGGAATCTACTTTGATCTCCTGACCCAGCCCATTGAAAGGATTTCCCCTTTTACATGAAGTTCCAGTTTGCCTTATTAGCAAGTATGTGCATCTATTTGCTACAAAAAGTATTTATTTCAGCAAACAGATTTGTCTTTTAAGGCTCCTATTCTTTAGATCCTTTTGTAGTCTCATGGCATGACATATCCTATGTGCCATGTCATTCATCCCAGTTTATGACTCATGATGTATAGGTGTTTTTTCTTTTATTTCAAAACTAACTTGGACTTTCCCGTATCAACTACTGATAGTGTATTATTGTCATATATGTACAATTCTTCTCACCCAACTCAGACATGCAGATAGCTGAATCTGGCCTAGTAATTTTGTAAATAGAGAGAAACCATTTCTGTACTGTTTGATGCATCTGATCTACTTTAGGCCAGACATGTGAGATGAATCAGCTCCTAAAAGCACAAACCTGACTATCTTAAATGTAGATACTTAGACTGTAGACAGTTCAGTTAAGCAAGCTACGGCTCTCCCATGATGCTTAGTCACATATTCAACCCACTATACTTGGCTTAAATCCAAAACTAAGAAAGAGAGAACTAGATACAAGACTGAGCTTTACTATCTTGAAATAACTAGTCCATTTGCTGTTTTCTGCATACCAATTCATTATTATAGCACATAATTTAATGATTATATAATCAGCTCTGTAGCTGTCTCTCTCACTGAAGTATTTCCTTTTGTACTTTTTCTATAAACAGTAATAATGTTTAAAATAATTTATTGTTCACAGATATTCACATATGTTAATGACCCATCAAATGCAGTAAGAATATCAGATTGTTAAATGTTGCCTAAATTCTATGGGACCTGCCAAGACATTGACAAGTATTAATATGCAGGAAAGGAAAGTTAAAATAATCACATTCATACAATAGGAAAAAAAGAAAGAAACTCACAACAGCTGTTAATTAGACATGGGCGAAAAATGAAATACCCATGTGCAAGAACAACAGATATTTGTTGGTGTGAAAAGTTAATTCCAAGGAATTAATTTCTTCTTGTGTGTGTTTCTAAAGAGAACTCCACCATAAAGTCTTTCTCCTTCTGAAATAAACTTTTTCTATGTAGTTAGATAACCCTGGCAATGTAGAATGATGCACTTTCACGACAAACATTCACAAATAATGGCTTGAAGATAACTGTGAAATTATCCTATTCATCTCCATGGAGTGTTAAATGTGAGGCCTAATTAGCTAAATCTGCTCACCATTTTACTGCTGATCACCCTCCTTTAAATATACAACTAAAGCTATCCATTTTGATTAAATGGCACTGTTAAGCTTACAGTCAGAGGAGCTACTGAAGCCATAAGAACAAAAAGGCATGCTCTCCATGGTTATATTTTTCAATATATTTACCAGAATTAAGAAGTCACTAATACATGTGTTTTTTTCAAAATGGTACTTACATTAACAGCACGGACAGAAAACTGCGGAGTGAAAATGAAGGACAGACTCAGAACATTCCTGAGAAGAAAAAAAACAAGGCAAGCCTAAGTTTAAATCCCGAGGCAATAAACTACATATGTTCACCACATGAGCAGGAGACATTATTATGGTGGGTGTCAAAGCTATTCTGTATCCTTAATATAGACTTTGTACACTTCCTTTGAGCATCTGCTAACATTTTAAATTTTGAAGTGGAAGTTTTAGAGATACTGACCAGGTGGCAGCAATATCTCAAAAGCTGTGAAGTGGAGATGAATTAATAGGGAGATGGAAGCTGCAGTAACTAGAGATCTGTGATACCTGTGTGCTCATTATTCTCATGCGCAGTAGATGTCTGGATCAAAAATTCAAAAAGTAGCCTTTATGACCTCCTTAATTTAGTATGGTGTCAGTGTGCTAATAATGATGGCAATGGATAGGGAGCACAACACCTCAAAGACAGAAAGCCAGAATGGAGAAAAATTAAATTGGAGTTCTGGGCAGGACAGTGTCAGTCAGTCTGTCTGTCTAAGAGGAAGACAAAAAACTGCTACATCCGTGGACATGGATCCTCTTGAACAAAACCTGAATAACATCTCTGGTAACCAGGGGTTGAAGGTATTCTGCTCTTGAAATTCAGGTCTACACCTGTCATGGCCAAACTTGTTTACCACAATTTTCCCAGATATAAAATAGGGCTAAAGCTACTGTTACAAATATCTGAAATTAAATTAGATTTGATATAAAAAAATCCAGTTTGATTCTAAATGAAATAAGTAAAGGTGTGCTGTGTTTAAGTCTCTATAGGAACTGTCTGTAATCATAGAATTATAACCATAGAAGATGACTTTGATTGATAATGAGAGACTGGTAAAGGGAATAAGCGTATGTAAAGTCCTGAAGGCTGAGAACACTTGGAACTGATTGTTTTGGGCTAGTGAGCATACATGAGTTATGTGACAGCCTGGCAAAGTGGTCATTCGATTGAGTAACTTGGCAATGAAATTGGTTTTAAGGTATCGTGAAGTAACCTACCTTCATTATAATACTAGAAATTCACGCCTACAGGTCAAAAAGACCCTTGCCCAGGTGAAGACCCTTTCCCTGAGCATGTGTAGTAGTAGAAGTGATCATGTAATCATATGATGTAACTGTATGTAAATGACTTTGAGGAAGAGTGATCTTGACTCCAGGAATTATATGAATATGTAATCAATTGTATCTATAGAACCTGTTCACAGTAACAACTGGGTATGCACGTTAGGTGGAGCAATCCCGCGTGCATCCAGTGCTGCAATAAAGGAGTGCCTGCTTCTTAATACTACATTGGTGTTAAGAAGTTTTATTACCGATTTCGGTGACACTACTGATCTAATTCAGAAGTCTTATAAATAATTAACAGGGCAACACACAGAATTTTTTATCTATCAGCTTTCAGTTACCAGCAAGTGTATCAGTTAAATAGCTATCTGAACTGTAAATGTGAACAATCTGTTATTTGCACATACTCAGAAATAGTTAACACAATCCAAAGCTCATTTATGGTTGTGTAAATTTGATTCAATGTCTAACTTTACTGAACACCAGAGCATAATAAGGTTATATATTGTGGATAAGAGAAAATAAAATATTCCTTAAAAACACAATTTGAAGAGCTAAAGTAATTTGAAAGTAGTAAAAATTCTAGTTTTCAAAACCTGCCTCATGGAAAATATTTTTATCTAGAGATAAATAATTAAATATTTCTAGTAAGTGTTACCAAGCAAGGACACCTCTGACTGGAGGTCCTCATTACTTTAGTGATGAAGTTCTCATCAACATTACCATGAGTATGTTTCCTACAGTAACAACAAAGTTTTAAGAGAATTGTAAATCAAAACATTTTGAAGATACATTTTTTGATGAGGAAGTCACCAAATATTTTCTGTATCAGTCACAGTGCAGCTGTCTTAGTAACATTGCCTCTGGTTTCACATAAGTAGAAGTCTGATGCTGATCAAATCGATTACAGAATACAACACGAGTAAAGCTGGTTTCAGTCATTCCTCCCTGCTGCTTGCCTTTAATTTTACATAATAACCTTTCAATTGAGGTAATAGTCAAGTGCTTTGAGAGACAGAGTGAGTGTATCTTTATGCAATATTTAATCAGTGATTGTCCACTTTGATTTGGATGAAACATAACCCCAGCTCCTGCTGCTCTCACTGTTACCCATTTCCTGAAAACAATATTGTTCTCTTGATTGTAGAGTGGGTTTACTGGCTAGCAATTTATTCAGATTCATAAAACCTTTCCCAGAGATATGTTGTTGTTAAACTTTCTTTTTGAGATGGAAGCAGAGGCGGGGTGCGGGTGGTCAGACAGTCATCACTACCCCTTTCAAAATACAAAACATTTTATTTTTCCACTCTGAAAACAACTGCATTCACTATTAACTAGAATTAGCACTGTAGTTTCTACTCTGGTAAGGTTGCATGACTTGATTAAGCTGCTTTGTTATTACCAAAACTATGTATCAGCTAAGACTATTCTGCTGCACAAGCTGTCTATATCACAAGTCAACAATGACATGGTATAGCCAAAGATCTTCAAGGATCTTTAAAAATTATGTATATGATTGTGCTGGTTTTGGCTGGGATAGAGTTAATTTTCTTCATAGTAGCTGGTATGGGGCTGTGTTTTCGATTTGTGCTGGAAACAGTGTTGATAACCCAGGGATGTTTTAGTTACTGCTGAGCAGGGCTTACCTTACCAGGTAAGGTAAGGCCTTACCAGGCCTCTCTGTCTCTCATCCCACCCCACCAGCGAGGAGGCTGGGAGTGCACAAGGAGTTGGGAGGGGACACAACCGGGACAGCTGACCTCAATGACCCAAGGGGTATCCCATACTGTGTATGTCATGCTCAGCATATACAGCTGGGGGAAGAAGAAGGGAGTCTTCCGAAGTCTTCTGTCTTCTGAAGTCACCATTCCACGCGATGGAGCTCTGCTTTTCTGGAGACAGCTGAACACCTTCCTGCCCATGGGGAGTGGTGAGTGAATTCCTTGTTTTACTTTGCTTGTGTATGCAGCTTTTGCTTTCCCTATTAAACTGTTTTTATCTCAACCCACGAGTTTTCTCACTTTTACTCTTCCAATTCTCTCCCCCATCCCACCAGTGGTGAAGTCAGTGAGCGGCTAGGTGGGGCTTAGTTGCTGGCTGGGGTTAAAACATGACAAAAATGTGTTCCTTGAAGCCATGGATAAAACAGGAGAACAGTAGAATACTTTGCTTACCAACAGAATGGTATGTTACCTCAGGAAATTTTAGAGGTTTAATGGCAATATTCAGCATACTGAAATACTAAAGTATTGTTGGCTGTTTAGAGAGTTTCCAGTGAACTTAGGAGAGAGAATAAGGACTCTGTGCTCTAGGGATTCAATTCCAAGTGTCTGTTCAGTCAAGGTAGAGAAGAAAGTAAGCTATGATACTTTAAATAATTATCTAGTATAGTCTCTTAGCAGTAAATTTTTGGCAAGTACATAGAAGCAGACGTTCAAAAGGGGTTTTAACAGAACAGTTGAGTATTTAATCACATCTGTTTTACTGTGGTAACTATGCTGCATCTATTACAGGTAAGCATTCTGAATATTAAAGCTTTTACCAAACATGCGGCAGTGAACAGCTGTTGGCTTACAATCTGGATCTTTCTACCTTTGCACATCTGGCCCCACAATTAGCAGAAGAAGCCAATGCCCAAATACTTGCCCACCGCTACTGTCCTTTTCACAACCTAAACCCGCTCAGACTCTCAAAATCAGAAGATTGACTTGAATTTTTTTCAGATAACTAGTGTGTTTTGAATTTCTTTTGGTTTGCATTTTGGGAGTTTCTAGGGACATTTTGTTTCCTCAAAAAACGGTAAAGGCAGTAGTGTAGGATCTTGAGGTAAAACTAAATGTCTTTGCTATATGAAAGGCTTCTTTTTAAATCTTAGGTCGTATAAGCTCAATTTGGTCAGAAATACAAGCAATTAAGAGTCATCAATGACAGTGAACATAGGGTATGTAAATGTCTTTTTGAATTTGGGCCCTATATTCTCTGTACTCCAGCTTTCCAGCTGAAAATGGACATTATCAAACCTTGTGAGTAAAATAATAAATACATTAAGCATTTGTATACTACCAGAAAAAGATATATAAATACCTAAGTTAACAAAACTATGGGTCATAAAATTTACTGACTAAAATTCTTATGTATTCACGTGACTCCAGAAGCACGGGCTGATTAAAAAAAAAAAAATAAATCTACATGGTATCCCAAGAGTCATGAAAAACTAGTAATCGTAGGCAACACAGGCACAGCAACACACAGCTCGTCACTTCTGTTGAAGAAGTATTGCATTAATTTATAGTAGTAACTCCAGTATAAGCAGATCTGGAAATACTCAGCACATACCATTCTCTCTTTTATTAAAAAAAAAAAAAATATTAAATTTCCAGCAATTGATCACAGAAAATACCAGTCTGGTAGAGTTACCTTTGTACTTTGTAAGTGTGCATAATATTACAGTGTCACCATGGTTATGGAAATATTTTTTTGCATGGTTCATTTTAAATACACAAATAACATGCAGAGAAAAAGCCACAGCACAAAGGAAATTCAGCATTGGAATGCAAAAAGAAGACTGAGTGATACCAAAGATACAAGCGTAATAACATGCAAGATCCTGTTACCAACAGCTGGCCTGCATCCGGGCTAGGTTTGTGAAGGAGGTGTGAATGATACAGCCAATACTTTATCACACAGCATTATTTATGAAAGTCACTAAAACTGCAACTTCACATTAAGAAGTATTTGACATAAAAATCTAAAAAGAATTGCCTGGGTTTATATACATAGTTTAGAGATCACGTACAAAACTGCCGTATTACGAATGGGGTCGTTTTCAAATGGAGGTCACATCTACGCTAAAGCTTTCAGGTATGTTTTTAAGAAGGGAGATTACAGCAAGTGTATCCACATGTGATAGTTTCAAATTGTATTCTGTCATTCTGACCTTCTTCTTAATTTAGGTGGCAGTAACACAACTGCTGGACATTTTTTTGCGGTTGCTCCAAAATAGAAAAAGAACTTGCAACTAACAAGCTGTGCACATGTGTTCTGCTTCAATTGTCCCATAAGATATTGACAACAATAATTCACGTAAGAAGAAGCTGATGCCTTTGTAGGTTTCCTCTGCTAGCAGGAGCTTCTGAAGTTCGTTTGCTTTCCAGTAAGTTGAAGAAATGGTCAAAAATGAAAAAAGCTGACCATGGCACTATGTCATGATCTTTCACAAGGACATGAAATTACTCATGAAAATTTTTTCATAGAATAGAAAAGGCACTATCTACACATTACTTTTTTTTTTACTTTTTTTTTTTTTTTTTTTTTTACCCCAAAATGCTTTTCTTCCTCTGAAGTTACGTTCATTCCTCATAATCTAAGGAAAGTACTGTAGCAGTTTTTCCCTTTCCAATGAGCTGTTGCTACTATGAATGTACTATTGTTTTATTTATGGTCTACATACGAAACTTGTTTTCTTATGGTCTGCATATGAAATTGAACTGCCCTATTTCAACCAGTACAATATTACAACTTTCAGGAACAAGTTCTGGCTGTTTCCAAAGCCTAATAAGAAAGTGGAAGAGTATATGATAAATAGCAGATTCAAGACTGTTACACTTCTTGTTGTAGATACTGGGTTCAGAAATTTCATCATTTTTCTCCATTGGTCATGTCCACTGTGAGCTATCCCTTGGATCATAGAATCATGATTGTTGGAATAGACCTCCATGGACAGCTAGTGCAACCACATGCTCTAGTCCAATAAAAGCAGGTTGCTCAGGACCATGTCCAGGCAAGTTTTGAATGGCTCCATGACCTCTCTGGCAACCTGTTTCAGTGCTTTACCACCCTCACGGAGAAAGATTTTTCTCCCTTGTCTCCTTGCACATGTAATAACTCCATCTCCCTGATCATTTTGGTGGCTCTTCAAACAGCTTGCTCCAGTATGTCCGTGTTTTCTTGTACAGGGAGCCCAGAACAGGACACTACTGCAGATGTAGACTCACAATAGATGTCAAGTAGAGAGGAGGGGTCACTTCCCTGGACCTGCTGGCAGCACTCCTGCTAATACAGCCCAGGAGGTGGTTGGCCTTTTTTGCAGTGAGGGCAGACTGCTGAATCATGTTTAAATTCTTGTGTAGCACGACCCTCAGATCCTTTTCTGCAAAATTGCTTTTCATCCAGTTGGCTCCCACATGGTGCAGTTGCATGGCATTGTTCCTTACTATATGCAGACTTGACATTTGTCTTTGTTAAACTTTATGATGTCTCTGCTAGGCCATTTCTCCAGTCTATCAAGGTTTTCTCTGAATAACGTCCCTATCCTCCACAGCACTGTTCTCTTCTTACAGTTAGTTAGAGACAATGAACTTTCTGGCCCCACTCTATCCTGTCATCCAGGTCATTAATAAAAGTGTTAAACATTATTGCCCCAGCAGCCATCACAGAAGTACACCATCTGTAACCAGCCACCAGTTGGACTTTGTACCACGGATCACAACCCTCTGAGCCCAACACTCCAGCCAATTTTCCAAGCAGCTTATTGTCCATTTATCAGTCCATATCTCACTAATTTCCTGTAACAATTATGATGAACAGTGTCAAAGTCCTTACTAAAGTTAAGATACACAACAGTCACTGCTCTTTCTTTATCCTTGCAGCCAGTCACCTCATCAGGCAAGATGATCAGGTTAGTGAAGTTTAATTTGCCCTTGGTAAATCAATGCTGGCTGTCTGGCTGTTCCAAATCAATTTCTCGTACTTCATGTGCCTGGAAAAGACTTTCAGGAGTTCTCAGTGAATAGAGTGAGATTGTCCAGCCTGTAGTTCCCTGGATTCTCCTTTTCACTCTTCCTGACGATGGCTGTGATATCCACACTGGAAGCATTCACTTCCAGAGTATGTGACTGCAGATGAGGACCTTCAGTAGAAATCTCACTGCAGATGAACAATGACCATGTCCCAAATAACCTTATATTCAGAGTAAGAGTTTATGTCTCATGCAACATGAAGTTCAGTTACTGCTTGGAAAGGACACAGAAGGTACTAGCAGAACTTAAACTTTATGGTCTTGGACAAAGAGAGGAAAAAATAGTTACTTCTGATCAAATTACCAGCCTTAGAAGTAGGTGGACTAAAGTGTTCACAAAATATGCAGAAGAGCAGGGCTCTGATACATAAACAGTCACATGAAGACTTCAGATGATGAGAACATCAATTTTAACGTTGCATAAAAACAGTGAGAATACAGACATTTGTTATTACTTCTTTACAAAGTTATAATGGGTTTATAATGCAGCATGTCCTCAGCTTCTGGACCTCATGTCTTCCAAGAATTACATCCATACACTTCACAATTATTGAGGGTAGCATTCACAGTGCTCTTTTAAATGCTAATTGTTAATAGAATTAAATATTAAAAAGAGCTGTTCATTTTTTTTTCTTCTAAATTTAGACTGAATACAGGCAAGTTGCAGATGAAATCAAACATTTAACTTCAAATACATGCTTTGTTAATGCCCTACAACATGCAGCTGAGAATGTTTAATATTTGTATGTTATCCAAACCCAACATGTCATAATCATCTCCAGTATTCTTTCATGACCCCAGCTGAGCTGCTGTCATAAAAGAATTAGCACTTTACCTCTAGGTTTTCCACTTTATTCCACATGTTTATCTCTGACATTATTTTCAAATATATTTTGGACTAAGTAGTTACGGAAGGGTACATACATACTACAAAGCCATGTACTCGCTTCTTGGTGTGCTCACTGATTTCTTATTAGTATTAATGGAAGTTAAGTGCATGTGCATCTCTCAGAGAGCAGTCCATGATGAGAGAACAAAATGACTGGGTAGAACAGGTTTCACTGTTGATACCACGGTTGTCATCTGAAAAACAGAAAACCGAATGAAGGGAGAAATATCATAATTTCTCTATTTACTTCTCACTTGTCTTCACTATCCATAGGAATTATCCCACAGTTTAAGTGCTGTCTGAGAGCACAGATTATGCATACATACTTTAAAGATGCACCTTGATCTAATAATTTTAATAAAATTCAAATAAACACTACATTATCTCAGGGATAAAAATTTGGGCCAACATTGATAAAAATTAATTGCTTTTGTACGTGCAGCCTAAAAAATTTTCAAGAGGGCTGAGGAGCACTGTTGCCTCTTTCACCAGATTTCCCCTAGGGTCCTGAACAGATCATTTAAGGTTAGATCTATGCTGCAGCACCCAGTGTTCATGCAGCTGGCCTCTTCGCAGAACCCACTCTGAGAAAGGGGCTCCATTAAAGATTTATAATCCTCAACCTTCTCATGAATTTTGGAGCCCAAGAGCTTTCTGTTTTCAAAACATGAAAAGGTGCAATAATACCAAATGGGATAATCAGAGCACCCAGGACTACTAGCTTGAAAATTGAAGGAATCCAAACCCACTTTTCCAGGAGAGTGCTCTACCAACAGATGGTCTTGTGAGAGGGTTCCATCATTCCTTACAACCATTAATTTTTAACTAGGCTAAATAATTATTCTGTTGACCTTTCCATAAGATTGTAGCAAAAACTTTAGGCTTTTTGCCTGAAGCAGTGCAACCTCAAGTTTCATTCTCTTACCCAAGGAATTCTGTGGTACGATGTAGCAGAGATTACTGCAGCAGTGACCTGAACATAGAAAGTCCATCTCTTGGAAGAAAGCCTTATATCCAAATGCTTAGAATAGTTTTAGCACTCTTTCTTGTCCTTTGAGAAGATATTCAAGCACAGGCATTTTCCCTACTCATATCCTGAGTATTATATAAAAAAACAACTTGAGGCATATTCCTCCATTGTACTGTTATTCAAGGAAGAACACCAAATGCAAATCACCATGTCATCGTGTCTGTTGTCTAACCACTCCTAACAAAGCATGTTTATCTTCTGTGCTTTGTGACAAACATGATTTATTGGGTATGCAAGTGTGAAAGAGTAATGCTTAGTCTGTGAGTTCTTGGGTGACAAGTGATATGTATATCAATCCACTCAGAGCTGTTGAGGCTGAAACTCTGCCCAGCATGCCCCAAAACAGAAAGCTGAATGTCTACTCACTTCAGGCTCCCTTTGCAGTTAAACAGCAGCTAATAGGTACACTGGAGACTAAATTGTCTTCAAATTCCTATATACATCTCATTGTGGATGATGGATTGCAGCAATCAGTTTATCTGCTGACATCTACACAACTTTTATTAGTTTTAGCCAAGTGCAGGCTTGTCTTTACCTGTCACATAATGGAGGTCCAGTCAGTAGTGTTCATACTGGTTGTAAGGGGGTTCTGGAGCTGATTCAGTACACCCTCTCTCAAGAAGTCTCCTTCCTTTTTGGCTTAGTCTGGACTTTGACCATAATGCAAGCCACCATGAAGCAATGTGATAATCAGGAAATTCTGAGTTGAGTAGGAGCTGGAGCTCTAAAGTAACGTCACAATCTAGCCATTGTTCTTGTGTTCGCTTCAACTGCCCTGAATGTAGAATAAATTAAATAAGGTCAAGACAATACAGTAATCTGTCAATGAGGGAGTAGGCAAAATGTCATACAGGTAGTTAACATAGATGAGGGCTACTTAGAGAGCTGTGACAATATCCTTCCCTACTTGGATATGAAAGAATTCCCCTGACAAAAGAGAACTTGCTGGAAGAAAAATCCCAGAGAAAAACAGTTCCTGCCTTGTCGCTCCCTTGCATAAGAAAGAACTGTGAAGGAATGGAGACACTGTTTTGGTACTAGGAAAAAACAGGAGAAAAATCATGGTTTGCCCATGATTACTGTAGATAAACCAACAGAATCATGAAGAAGCAACTGAGATTATTTTACCTACCTTGAGGAAACTTTAGAAGATGGCTGATTTAATAGCTGTTTTACCCTCTCTTCTTGGGTCCAACGTTAGAGCTGGACCTAGACAAAGAGATTTATGGCCTGGTTATGGTCCATGATGTTTGAATTCTGGAATCACGCTTTTGTGCCACTGGCAGGTAGCATTAGCAACACATCAAAGGCTATAAATGGCTCTTTGCAAATCCCTATGTCTCTCCCCTTCCCTGAAATACACTTTATCTGTACCATGAACCTTCAAGATCTTGGCTATTATGTTCAGAGAAAAAAAAAACAACTGTATTATATAAAAACATAGTAAGAAAAAAATTAATATATTTATTAAGGTTTGCAGAAGGAGCATCAGATGTGCACTGAATCACAGGTCTCCATTTAGGATCTTAGAGATCTTTATTTAACTATTGTATTGACAACCTTCCTACAAAATCTGCATAGAAGTCTTACAGCCTGTAAAATATGCAGAAAACCTGGTGTTACTATGATTCACATGGTTTTCTGCAAGACATACTTGAGAAAAGGAAGATGTTCCCAGAGGAAACATTTAACAGCCATGGGATAGCTACAGCTCATATCAAAATGAGTTGCTAGAATACTTTAAATGTGATTCTACTTTACAGACAAAAATGGCAAAGTGAGGGGTTCTACCTTTATTAACTTACACTGACTGAATCTTTTAATGAGTGTGGTTTACAAAAGACATTTTTTCTAATTGCCAGTCCTACTCATTAGCCTGTGGATACCTGAAAATATCTTTCTTACCACCTGGAAGCCAAATGATGCTTTCAATTTTACCTGTTTAGTCTCATCTTCTTCACTGTATACCCTCAATTATACATAGGTAAATCTTCTGTAAACGATCAGAGGTAGACTCCCATATCCCTGGTATAAATGTCAGCATTTCCATTTTACAATAAGTCCCATCTACATACTCCCAAATTACACCTCAGCTGTACACAAATATGACATTGATTTAATTGCTTTTTTGTTTTGTTACTTAACTGAATAAGGAAAGCTAAAGAAAGCATTTTCATGAACACACTTGTCATAAGTCAGTAAGCAACTAATTTCCATATGTTCACAGAGATTTACAGGGGTTTAACGAAACCAACAGACTTGAGTTAAAATGGGACATCTAGCCTCTACATGACTGGAATATGGTGGCTAAGATCCCTTCTGAAATAGGTATATATTCCTGTTTCAGCTTGTTATGCAAGAGAACTTTTACACATCTGATTATTTGATCTCCGTAACTGTGGAAACTAGGAGATTATCAGTAACACATTTACCCTTTCTGAAGTGCGGAAATACTGTGATTGTAATGGAAAGCTAAGAGAGAGATAAAGAGCTAGCCTCATAAAGGGATTTTGGCATGTGGCCACCAGAGTGGAATTCAAAGCTCCAACTAAACTTTCTATGCCGTGCCTGTAGGAAATTATCCATTCAAGAAAAGTATTCATAGCAGTCAGCGTGCTGAACCAGGGATATGCTTAAACTGGAGAACAGGAAATGATGGGGAGAGCATATCGTTTGACTTTCACACCTCTGTTTGTTTGATATATCTGCTGTGTAGACTGCAACAGAGTATGGAAGTACGTGATCTAGCCCTGCACTCAAAGTAACTCAGCACAAAAACAGGCGAACACTTCGGTCCCTTTAATGATGATACAGTGCATAATCTGAATAATTTATGTCTTTCTAAACTTTACGTTAGGGTATATATTTTAGGCTGGAATTTGGAGTCCTGAACCTTTCCCTTGAAGCAAAAAACTAAGCTACTTCCCTAGTAGAGAGAAGCCAATTTCCCTTTTCTTTTAAAACATGGCCAGTGGTAAAGCTGTACTTCATTAGAGTGCTTAAACTCAGGGCCTTCCTCGACATTGGAACATTCAGTTTGATTTTTTCTATCCCTTAGATATATGCTCTAACTATAAGCTTAGAGGGCAAGCATTCTGGATTAAAGTACAGAAACAATTCTAGAAAAAGCAACTGGAAACCAGGACTCCTATTTTCATGGCAGAGCTATAATCACTAGACTAGTGTACAGATCTGTAATTTTTGCTTCATAGTGGCACCATGTCAACATGCTGGGTAGAGTTTTGAGGCCTCATTACTAAACCACGTCCTTTCCTACATCTGGCAGTGTGTTCTTTCTGTACTGCACGTACATAGAGGAAGAAGCTGTTTTTCAGTATTTTGCAGCCACGGAGCTTGAAGGAAAATCCTGGCATATATTCCTCATCTCTCCCTCTAGATTTGTGGTAAAGTACTTGGGGTATGAAAACATGAGAATTCCTCACCGAAAAAAAATTATTCTATAACAGCTACCTGGATCCAGCTTTCTATATTTGTGAAAAACAACATACATACACATATATATACAAAAAATTTGTATGTATGCTTAAATACGTGTGTGTGATAACTATATAATATATTTAGCGTTCTTCTGTGTTCACATTAAACTGAAACTTGGCTTTCAAGATCATGGGTCACAGAATAAATATTTACTCCCTTTAAACACCCAGTACACACTTACTGCTCAACCACAGAAATACAATGACAGCAACTGGACATAACTCTTTTTTTAAATCTTTCAGGAACGCACAAAAAATCTTATGGAAACATATAAACTCACTTGCAAACTTAAGAAAGAGTACTATTTATAGAATCCGTAATTCCATTCTTCATAATTCCTAATAGTATTATGAACTGTTGAGATGAATGCATGTCGTTCAGATCTGCAAGTATTAAATTAGATCTGTATTTATGTATGTTTATATATGCATATTTCTGTGCTGAAAATATTTTTGTACTGCAGCTTCTTAGAAAACATCTACATTTTGTTCCTAATTTTGATTGATTCTTTTAAAATTGCACTAGGCAAAAGACATAGTCATAATTTTATGTATAGGCAAGTACACGTGAAAGCGTACAGGGTTGACTGCACATACTTTTCTTTTTCCTATAGTTAGAGCTTTGAAATTCCCTTGTAAGATAGATAAAATCCATTCGACTGGCTACAAACATAAGAATGAAAGCAATTACATTTTAAAGTCAAAGACAATTTATGAAAATACATATCTGAATTATCTACCATAGCATAGTGTGTATTATGAATTTATTATTCTGTGCTATTACAGCACAACTCTGTCTTGTGGGGATATGGACATGGTTGCTGTTGGTACATCTGTAAAGCTATTTGTATAGAGAAAGCCTAGCTGATGGATAATACAAATGTGTTTACAGTTTGCTCATTCCTAATGTTACAAGATTTTTCATCTAGCCATACACAAATAAAAGTAAATGAATGTCTTGATATTTCATTTTTACTTAGTTCACTTAGCTATCATTCAAGTTCTGCTCTCTACTCTAATGAGGAGGTTTTGATTGACAAAGGGCTTTCTACTGAAGAATGGTGGTATCTGGCCTCCCAAAACTGTTGTCTTTCTCAAAGACAGATGGTAAATCTGTCAGCAGTAGCATTCTGCACAACAGCAGCCCAGGTGCTTTTAAGCTTTCTGTGTGAAGCCTCTCCACCTCTCAAGAGTACCAGTGGGCTACTTGCCAGAGAAAGGTCCCCAAGGCAATTAGCTGCCTCTGAATTGAACTCCAGCTGTCTGGGAAGTCAAATGAAGGCAGCTTGTTTCGTCATACACCATTTAATGTGAAGAGTCTGCTTCTTTATAATTAAAGCAGCCTTCTATATATCAGTCCAACTGTGTTCTAAAAAAATCCCTATGTGACCTTCATTGTTCACAACAGAAACTTTCGGTTTACAGTACCTTTTATTTTTTATTTAATAAAAACTCTAGTATTAACTATTATTCTTTTGCAATTTTTCTGCACGTATGTTTTTGCCATCCACAGGACCTTGCAGCCAAAATATGTGCAAGTCATTTAGTGCAAACTAAAGGACAAAGAACTCTGTGAAACATTTTCACTGTATTCTTCACTTCACAGCTGAAGGCTTTGCACTTCAGCTTTACTGCATCCCTGGATCCATCTCTAGTGTGATGGGGACACATTTTAAAATGGATTTAAAAGTGGAAATTGATACTAGCAATTAGAAATTACATGACGATTGCATTTTTGATGGACAGAATGTCAAACCTAATTCTCAGACGTACTAGAGCAATTGAAATAGAAGCTAGATCCAAGTCCTTTGGACACTACTAGTACAGAATTATTACATCTCTGCTATGCACCATCTTAAAGAATGTCAGCAAAAGAATGTTTTCTTTTAACAGTTGCACTATTGGGTTTATGTGGCAAGGTTTTGGTAGCAGGAGGGCTGCAGAGGTGGTTTCTGTGAGAAAACACCAGGAGCTGCCCCCATGTCAGACAGAGCCAGTTCCAGCCAGCTCCAAGACGGACCCACCCCTGGCCAAAGCTGCGCCAGTCAGTGATGTTGGTAGTGCCTCTGTGGTAATGTATTTAAAAAGAGGTAAAAACTGCGGCACAATGGCAACCAGGAGAGAGGACTGAGAAAATGTGAGAGAAACAACCCTCCAGACACCAAGGTCGGTGAAGAAGGAGTGGGAGGAGGTGCTCCAGGTGCCAGAGCAGGGATTCCCTGTCAGCCCGTGGTGAAGACTGTGGTGATACTGGTTGTCTTCCTGCAGCCCACGGAGGCCCACGCTGGAGCAGATCACCGCACTGCAGCCTGTGGAGGACCCCATGCTGGAGCAGGTGGATGTGCCCTGAAGGAAATTGCAGACCATGGAGAACCCACATGGAAGCAAGATCCTGGCAGGGCCTGTGGCCCCGTGGGGAGAGGAGCCCAGGCTGGAGCAGGTTTGGTGGGGGGGCTTGTGACCCCGCAGGGGACCCAGGCTGGAGCCGTCTGTGCCTGAAGGGCTGCACCCCGGGGAAGGGACCCACGCTGGAGCCCTGC
Organism: Cariama cristata; assembly: GCF_000690535.1. Taxonomy (NCBI): domain Eukaryota; kingdom Metazoa; phylum Chordata; class Aves; order Cariamiformes; family Cariamidae; genus Cariama; species Cariama cristata. The sequence goes on along the minus strand of NW_009620449.1, from coordinate 38,901 downwards.
GTGAAGAACTGCAGCTGTGGGAAGGACCCACGTTGGAGAAGTTTGTGGAGGACTGTCTGCCGTGGGAGGGACCCCAGGCTGGAGTAGGAGAAGAATGTGGGGAGGAAGGAGTGGCAAAGACAAAACGTTATGAGCTGACCACAACTCCCATTCTCCATCCCCCTGCACCACACTAGGGGAGGAGGTAGAAGAGTGGGGAATGAAGTTGAGCCAGGGAAGCAGGGAGGCGTGCGGGGAAGATGTTTTTAGATTTGTTCTTATTTATCATTCACCTACTCTGATTAATGGACAATAAATTAAATTAATTTCCCTAAGTTGAGTCTGTTTTGCCCACGATGGTGACTGGCAAGTGATCTCCCTGCCCTTATCTCAAGCCACGTGTTTTTTGTCATACTTTCTCACCCTGTCTTGTCGAAAAGGGGGAGTGGTAGAATGGCTTAGTGGGCACCTGGCAACCAGCCAAGGTCAACCCTCCACAGTTGCAGATACAAATGACTATACTAATGTTGTCCTTGAAATATGAGTACTTTTATAGAGATATATTGATTCTAACATGCATGTAATAATGCTAATACTTAGACAAGCACTGTTCAGAGACTTCATACAGTAACATCCTGAAGACATAATTCATTGTTTCAAAAGAAACAAATTTGTTTAAGGATTGAGCAGCAGTTATTACTCAAAGAATATGTTCCTGACTTCAATAACCATCCAAAACCAACAACAAAAGAAATCATTAATTTCACTGTATAGTTAGTAGGAAATGAATGTTTCTGATGATTTAACACTTTGAATAAAGTTGATGAGTTTAATTTTTCTTTGCTTCTTAGGTAGTGGAAAATCTAAATTTTCCCTCTTTTGCATGTGGTTCTACAGCTTCCAGAAAATGTCATTTCTATGTGAAGACAAACATAACTCAAGGGAACTTAAAGAAAATATAAAAATTGTAGAAGGTCTCTGTGCAGGAAATATTTTGCAAAAACTATGTAGATTGTAAAGAAATTTTATATATGCATCTGCATATCTATATCCATCTACATATGTATGTGTGTTTATACAGATACATGTACTGACATCAAAAATTAAGATGTTTGAATCTATGGGTCAGATCAATTCATTAGTTTGTTGATATTAAGATAAATAACATTGCAATCAGCAAAGTACGAGGCAACTCACTTGAAGAAAGGGATCCTGTTCAGACACTGTCTGCCTTACAGCTGGTTAAAGGAATCTCTGTTTATGAAAACACATGTCTATATGCAAAGTTTCACTGCTTATAAGGTAGTACAACTTCCTAAAAAGGACCAGTCAAAATACCAATTCCATTCATATAATACTTATATGGTAATTCCTGTGAATGAAAGTAAAAATTACTAGTCATAAAAATTAAAAAAATCAGTCCTCTACTCTCCTCAAATCAGTCAGATCCTCTGTCTTCTCTTTCAAATCACAATCACCTGTAATCAGTTCGTGGGAGAGAGAATATCCATTGTATATTTATGGACCAAATCTTACTTGCATCAAAAATAGTATTAAAACTCCCCTGGTTTTGGAGTAGGGTCAATGCTTGAAAATTTCATCCAAAAAATAAGGCGATTGCTATATGCACAATATGTAAGCTACATAAGATCCCTCCAAGATACAAACAAGAAGTAGCTACATTATGGAGGAGATAAGGCAATAATTTGATATATAAATTCAGTATAATTACTTCAAAAACAATAGTAATGTTTTGATTTAATACCAGATGTTTCCTCTGCCCAAGATTTTACACAAGTTAAGGTCCCTAGAAAAATAATATGACTGTTAGGAAAAATGATATTGTAGTTATTTTAAGAGAGTAAGTATTAGTGTTACAGAGGTGAACTGTTTGAGATGAAGAAAATGGTAATGAAGACTCAAAAAAAAATGGTAATTCCAAAATCAATGAGCCAGAAGATGTCAAAAAGATCACAGCTAGGAAATAGAGAATATAAATTATGCACATAGAGAGCATTCACAAGAATGAACTTTTGGCAGGAAATAACCAGATAAGTAATTATTCCCTTTCTAGGAATAGAAGGGAGGAGGCTAACTCTTGAGGTTTATGAGATAACGGAGTGACATCAGTCATGCAACAGTGATGTTATCAGGAGCAGAAATAGAAAGGAGAGAATTCCACTCAGCTCCCGGGCTGTCTTCTTTTCCTCTGTTCCCATTAGGACCAGCACAGCAAAGGCACTGTTAGGTGCTTTAGCTTGGCTGCAGCCTAGCACTTGGTATGGAGGTAGCACTGAAGTTAGAGTCTTGCAATATAAAAGTCAGTGACTGAGGCCTGGGTTTCAGACACAGTGTAAGAACAGTCTGAGAACATATTTGAAAACTAATTTAACAGAATCACCACAAAAGCCACATCACAAACAGTAATAAATGTTACAAAAAGGGCAGCCATTTTCCAGAATGTCTAAATCAACTCAACACTGTGATCAGAATTATCTCCTTTACCTTCAATAAACCTCTGATTACCTGCCAGCCTATCTCCAACTTGCATATTACTTCATTCACCTAGCTGCTATAATAAGTAGGATCTGCTGCCCTGGTAATGGGAGACAAAAACAACCAACAAATCAACTCACAGTCACAATTCAGTGTGTACTGACCCCCAATGAAATATTGATTTTAGAAGCACAAGCTGTTTCTGATCTGCAACAGTCTGGCAAGATGTACCCCACAAGAAAGTTGGAACTGGTCTTTCCAAATTATTTTCTGAAGCATCTGCTCTTTTTTTATGCCTTACATGCTTTTGCTGATATAGACTCCTAGCTCAGAATGTTGGACATCCACAAACGGAAATAGATATCAAGTGAAAGAAGAATTTTTAAAAAAAAGAAATTAACCTTTTATCCCACCTATGTAAAGCAGTCAAATCCTATTGACTTTTCATACATGTTAATCCTAATTCTTTTTTTTTAACTGAAAATACAATTTGAACATCTCATCTTTTGTAGAAGACAGAAGGAATACAATATGAGACCCTTATCCTTGTGTTACTGATCAGTTACATTGCCGACATCTGTAAAGCACTAATTTCACTGAAATCCCTCACTGGTGATGTCAAGACTGCATGTCCCAGTTGTTAGAACTTCCTCAGATTTTAAATTTAAATTTAAATACCTTCAAGTTTTAAATTTAAATACCTTAAAAGATGATCAATGAGTTAGGCAGTGATGAAAAGATGGAACAGTGTCTTAAAGAATGATACAACACAAGCAGAACTTATCTCGTGCTTATCTCTTCCTCTAATGAAGAACCACCACTGTAGAATTGACTCTACGCTCAACCTCTCAGCAGACCCTCAGATTTTATTGCTGGTTAACAAGGCTTCCACTGCAACAGAGGGCTCATGTCCCTCATGTTTGTAGATTTAAGTAGGGAGCTAGATGTGAATCCGTGACATAAAAGCTGCCTAAGCTTAAACACATAATCAAGTGGATTGATTGCCATCACTCCCCAAAGGAAATCACCTCAATAGGTCCACAGAAGTAAAGCACGGAGGAGGAGAGGAGAATGCAGACTTCTGGTCAGAAGATAGTATAAATAGACGTATAGAAGACAGTATAAATACTAAAGTCAGCATTCAGATTTCAGCAGCTGTCATCTAGACTGAATTCTTAGTGCTTATCAATATTATGGTTTAATCCTTTAAATAAGGGATATTCTTTAAAAAAGGAAAAATGGGAGCGTATTAGAAAGTGACCTTGGTTCAAGTTCCATCTCTAGTAATCTCCACTCTATAAGAATTTCTCCTGCAGTAGGATTTTGCACAGCGTAAGTCAGCACAGAATATGTCCTAATACTTGTAAAACTTGTAAAGTTTGAAATTTTCAGCAGTCAAAAAAAAAACCCACACAAAGTCTTTAGAAGTCATGAGCCTAATTTCATTAGACTTCTTTTTTAAAGTCATGGACTATCTGCATTTTTATCAAAGGCAAAACACTTCTTTGAGAGGAGTTTAATTTACATATTATGAAAATTAACCAAATGTAACATCAAAAGTAACTTTATCAACAACAATGAAGACATGACCCTGAAAGTTGAAGCAAGCTTTTGGCAAAGTGGAGAATGCTAAGAATCAAGTGAGACTGGTAATTCTGTTTCATGCAGAATTTCAAAATAGCAAAATTTGTTTTCATTCTGAATTGGAGCAAAGACAATAATTTTTCATTCTTCTTGAAACCAACATCTAAACAGAAAGTAATTTGAGAACAAAAAACTTTGTACTTTCTGTCAAAATGTAAGCAACCAAATATAAAATGAATGTAGCCAGCTGGCTGCCAAGGATTCAGATTCCTCTCGTCCACTAGCTCTTTCTAACTCTAGCCTACCAGCTTAGCTGTTAGAAATCAGCATGTTTTTCTTATGAAATGCATGTTTAAATTTCTAAAAACTAACAAGCACCAAAAAACTATCTATATCATCCATGATATTATTCAAACTCTTGGGAGAATACGACACTTTTCAGGATATACCCTTATGTCACTAGCTATTGGATAATTGTCTGGAAATATGTGTGGGTCTTTCTGGTGACTGGGATGTATTATAAGGAACACTGATAATAACTTGAAAGATTGAATGTGAGAATAGTTTTATTAAAAATGAGACACAGAAGAAAGTGATTAGACCAGCTATCCCATAACCCAGCCAAGAACACATTATTCTTTATGGTATTTGGTCAAATTTTCTTTAAAGAAGACAATAGATACACCATTTTAAAAGATTCTTTTTTTCAGCTAAAGATGGCAGCAAAGTGGCATGTAGTCCCATCAGAATGCTGACCTGATCTGTTAATACAGTATTTTAATGATTTATTTACACAAATTAAATGTACACATCAGATTCCCCCCCCCCCCCCCTCTTCTTTTTTTTTAAGATTCCCCCCCCCCCCCCTTTGATTATCATATTGTGGCATAATCAGAACAGTTCTGAAGGTTTCCAATCTACTTTCAGTTAATGACTAGCAGTGTTAATATAATGATTAAAGATTACAGATTGCTCATAAATAATTTTTCTACTTATTGTGTGCAATGGCAATCAGGAAATTGTCCTGTCACTACAATTTGACATGTTAGTGTATAAATTAATATTCACGAATGACACAACTGAGAGAAACATGCAGTCAAGACACGTGGCTTAATCTTTAAGCTACCTTTGGAAATGCCTTAAATCGTTCGTATTGATTAATTGGCCAGACCTTAGGTGGGGTAGATCAAAATAATGTTAATGAATGCAATGCATCTATATCTTCTAACAGACAGAAAGAGGAACTTTTCCTGGAAAAGCCATAAATTTTTCCCCATCTCCTAAGGTCCTACCTTAGTATTTCATCTAATTTTGGACAGTGAGTTTTAAGATGTTACATGCTGAAATGCAGTCCAGGGAAAACAAACAAACAAAGCAACCACAATAAAAAAGAACAAATTTTATCTTCATGAAATAGTTGAAAGGAAGTACTTACCCTAAAGAAGGGAAGTTTACAGTTGAACAAATATATCTTCAAAGTTCATAGGAGTAATGTTTTCTGTGTTTATCATGTATGAAAAGAAACAATAGGTTTAATTGCATCAAAGAAGACTGAAAATTAAAAAAGTTTTCTAAAAGTAAGAAAAGTAAAGCATGAGAATAGCTGGCTGAGTTACTCTAAAATATATGTCACTGAGAGTTTTAAAAAGAGATTTGGTAAACATACACTAGAAATTATATAAACATAAGGAATCCTGTGTTGTATCAAAAGAGTGGGTGAGATGACCTTGCAGTGATCCTTCCTAGTCTTTTTTGTCTTTCCACTATTACTGTTCTTATTTAGCCATTTATTCTTAAAAGCTAGTTTGACTGATTGAACTGGAAGGATTTTTTTCCCCCCGATTCATACAGACATAAGTATAGACAGCAAATTTTGAGACAAGTTCTTATGTGCACTGGCCTTTGTAAACTATAAAGGAGAAATGCATAGGAAGGGAAAAACATAAATAAGCCATATATCAGAAGAAGCCACACAAATAATTCTTGGAGGAAATAGTGCTAAGGTGAACAATTGTAAGCACGATGAATCTGAGAAGACCATCCCTTGCTGTGTTACATTGTTCTTAGATATTAGGTTTGTCGTGAACTCAAATGCCTCTTGGCCCTACCTCCGGGCACTGCTGAAAAGAGCCCCGCTCCATCTTCTTTGCACCCTCCCTTCAGGTATTTATGTACACTGATAAAATTCCCCCTGAACTGGGCTAAGAGTCCCCGCTCTTTCCGCCTTTTCTCCCAAGAGAGATGCTCCAGTCCCTTAATCACTTTTTGCCCCTCCATTGGACTCTCTTGTACTGTATACAGTGCTCCACATATGGCCTCACCAGTACGTTGAGATCTGTTGGCAATACTTCGCCTAATGCAGCCCAGGATACCATTAGCCTTCTTTGACACAAGGGCACATTGCTGGCTCGTGTTCAGTGTGCCGTCCACCACAACCCCCAGGCCCTTTTCTGCAACAGTGCTTTCCAGACAGTCAGCCCTCAGCATATATTGGTGAATGGGGTGGTTCCTCCCCAGGTGCACTTCTGTTTATTGAACTTCATGAGGTTCCTGTCAGCCTGTCAAGGTCTCTCTGGATGGCAGCATGACCCTCTGGTATATCAGTGACTCCTCCCAGTTTCGTGTCAACAGCAAACTTGGCGAGGGTATACTCTGCCCCATCATCCAGATCATTAATGAAAACATTGAACAAGACTGGACTCAGCAGAGACCAGTGGGTTATAGCCCTAGCTACTAGCCTCCAGCTAGACCTTGTGCCACTGATCACCACAGTCTGAGCCCAGCCATTCAGCCAGTTTTCAATCTACTTCACTGTCTCTGCATCCAACTCATACATCAAAAGCTTGTCTACAAGGAATTTATGGGAGACAGTGTCAAAGGGCTTACTGAAGTCCAAGTAAACAATATCTATTGCTTTGCCTTCATCTACTAGGCCAATCGTTTGTCAGTATTTACGCTGAAGTTTGCGTTGGGTATAGTTTGCTGTCCTGCTGAGTCGGAGGAAACTCCAAAGTTGCAACTTCATAGACTGGGTATACTCCTCATGTTCTAAGACCTCCAAAGTGCATTCACTTTTTCCTACACATCCTGTTTTGGATCTGCGCATGAAGGGAATAACCTGTACTTCATTTAGTGGAGAAATGGCAACCACATCTAAGATTCATGAAAAGCTTTTAGCTAGCATGAGATACATCTCATGCTTTTGCAGCAGAGCTCTGTGGTCTTGTTTCCATTCCTTGTGCTTCACATACTTTACAATACCGGCTGATCTTTGGCTGACCTACAGCTACCACACTGTGTACCTGACACCACTGAATGAGATGATATTTGGTCTACTCATAAATGCATCTGGCATACAGGGTCATAGAGCAGAGCCAGAGGCTGAGTTATGGCAGGACAGCTGTGGGCTCTGTAACCTGGGTCTTGTTTCCATTCCTTGTGCTTCACATACTTTACAATACCGGCTGATCTTTGGCTGACCTACAGCTACCACACTGTGTACCTGACACCACTGAATGAGATGATATTTGGTCTACTCATAAATGCATCTGGCATACAGGGTCATAGAGCAGAGCCAGAGGCTGAGTTATGGCAGGACAGCTGTGGGCTCTGTAACCTGCCGGCGTCCTCTGCAAGGCGCAGTCCCTACCCCTGACTCCCCCTGCCACCCAGCCCCGGCACGGAGCTCTCTGTGCTGCCTTCCCTTCCCTCACACCAGTGCTTCTGCAGACCATGACTAAATGAAGTTCCCTGGGGAAGTGTACTACTGAGAAGGCAGACCATCCAAGAATCAACGTTAATTAGAAATAATCTGCTCATGGTTCCATGAATATTGATGTTCTTATTTGTAATATGGTAATACCTAGGAACTTCCCAGTCATCAACTAGAATGCTGCCATGCAGCAGATTATAGTCTTATTCTGTGAGGAATAAGGAAAAGGAAAGAGGAAGAGGAAGAAGAAAAGTAAGAGGAAAATGAACACTTGAAAAAGAAAAAGCGGAAAAAAAATTTAAAAAAAGGAAGGTTTAATTTTAAATTATAACTTCCAAATCAAACAATATATTTTTTCTTAAACGAAAAAGTGTTCAGATGAAACACAAAAGCAAACACTTTCTGAACTTTCCTCTTCATTATGTCTTTGTGACAGCTGCCTTTACCCTAGCACCAAAAGACAAATCTCCATCTCAGTAGCAGTTACGCACTGCATAGCAGAGTATTAATCCTGTTTTAGTAAGTACCAACCTGGCATTCAGCCTTTGTAAATTGAGGTCTTTATGTTACATGCAAGAAGAAAAGACATTCACTACAGAAAATAATGCACAAAGAAGACGATTATTACTACAAGAATGCTAGCTACAATTTCACCTGTAGTTGTAGTACTGAGAGGGTAAAGAGTTGGTCAGAAATCATTACATCAACATCAAGAAGGCAAATCTGGATTTATTTCTTTGACTCCTTTGCTGTGGCTGTTGTAATCTATTCTTTGATTAATACAACCCACAGAAGATTATGTCACCAAAATTTCAATTTGTATCAGAGAAAAAAACCCAGCAGATTGACACTTTCATTCTCACTGGATTAAGAAAAATAGTTTCAAAACAAATATTTACATTGATGTTCATATTCCTATCACTTAATTATATTCTCTGTTGGACAGAAAGGACATCACACTCATAGTTATGAAAAATGAGACTTTCACAAAAGATCAAGTTTCATCCATTAAAATTAAACTCTAAGCATTGGAATTTAGTCTGAATCTTTCACAAACCAGATTATACCATCAATGCCTTTCAGATATTTTGTCACTGTCTCCAGTACTCCGCATAGTCAGCGAACAGATACTGGATTAGATGAGCCCAGGATCTAATTCAACATAGCACTTCATAAATAATTGTCACAGATGTGTTTCCTTAAACAGGTGTAAACAAAGTAGCCATAAGAAAGTCTATTATTCTCTCTGGTCCCATCCCAGAGATTTGAGAGCTCCCTTGCAGCAGGAGACTAGGACTGGGGGACATGCTTAGTGCAATGAATGTTGCACAACGAGGCATAGACATCAGTAAACTGAATTCAAAGCTGAGGTAGTGATATTATTTCCTTCATAAATTATTGATTTATAAGAAAGCAGTTCTTTCCTATAACACACAAGATTTCCATTCCTCTTTTAAACTTGTGGCTGTTTCACCTGAACTGTTTTTGTGGGAAAAATTTTACTGTAATTTCCCTCAGCCACAGGGCAGTTTTCTTTAAAAGGCAATCCTATCTTGAACGTGATTATTTAATTCTTTATTCATTATGCCTTAGCGATTCCAATATTCAAACTGCTAGCAACTACTGCTAGCTATGAATATGAAAAAAAAAAAATAACTGCCAGCCACACAAACTCAACCTGAAAGCCAACCTGCTTCCTTCCTTTAATAGAGTAATAAAGATTCTGCAGACCAAATTATACCTCAATTACAGATGTGTAGCTTCATTGTCTACTGATTATGTTTTCAATGACACCTATGGCACCCTATTGCCATCAATGTTTTTATGCATGTGTAATCTTAGATAACTAATTGGAATCTGCTTAATCTTGCCCTAGCTGGTGCTCTAGAAGAGATAGCATCATGATCCTCTTTTCTAATATTTCCCAAAAATTAATATAGAGGAAAATCATTTTAGAAATCCTACATTTTTTGTGAATATACTTAGTAGAGAATACCCTTTTAAGAAGCACGTATCTGTTTGGTCAAACAGAAGTCTGATACCTAATGGCAGTATACCGTGAATGTCAGTAGACTTATATCTGCATTGCTCAAAAAAACCTGCTGCAGATCTTCGGACCAGAGTTCACATAATAAGGTACGTTCACATGAAGAAGGAGCAGCTTCATGCACAAGAAAGAACTTGACTATCCATACACTGTAGTTATACAGTTAAAGTATTATACCTGGGCTAGTAAAATGTCCTTCAGCAAGGATTTTTAACCTGTGATCTTGCTTGTGTATTTGTGCTACTTCTGTTCTAGAGAAGAAGCCAGTTAAAGTATTATACCTGGGCTAGTAAACTGTCCTTCAGCAAGGATTTTTGGCCTGTGATCTTGCTTGTGTATTTGCGCTACTTCTGTTCTAGAGAAGAAGATATTAGAAAGCCATGAGCCAAATGATGGATTTTAAAAGACATTCTGGTGCATAAAGATGAAGATAGGTGTCTAATGAGATATTTTTTTTTTTCAGTGTTTTAGTTCCAGACTTCCATTGGAATTAATTACTAGGGTTAAGCTCTTAAATATTTTTTAGATATTTGTCAAATATCTAAATATCTATTTGGTTTTTTAGAACAAACAAATTTGTTCTAAATTTGTCTTTGATCACTTTTAACCTGCAGTGTATACACCTCATTCATTCTTGAATATGATTTTACTCACAACCTGATTGTAATAAAAAAATCTATGGAAAAGTCATGCGTGCCTGAGGGAAGGGTTGGTTTTAAACTCTTTAGAAGAGCGATCAGCTTTGGAGTCCATAATTAGAGCCTTTAAGAGCCATAGCAATGAAAACACTGTTTCTGGAATAGTGCTAGAGAGCTGTCTTAAGGGAAGTAAACACATAAACTATTCAACATAGCTGCAACTTTACATTTAGTTGGGTAAATTAGTTTAGCTAGATCAATGCACCGATATCCTCATATGTTTTGCCCATACTTAGTGTTGCTGCTGTACATATGTTTCAGTTAAATCCAAAAACTAAATGCAATATCTTTTAAATGAATTCATATCAATTGGATTTGTAGTGTAATTTGGAATACTCCAAAAGTTACAAAATAATGATTGGACTGTCAGACGGCATAAATTTAGTATTCTAAGCAATAATGTTTATTATCTTACTTGAATGTTTTCATGCAGAGGAATTGTCTGTTTCTTTCAGATCAGTAATCTAAAATTTCATATTATAGTCCTATCAGCATGAATGAAATGAGGAATAAACATTAGTTCTTTACGAAGAACCACTGTATAAAATACAATAAATCTTGAGGATAAACAACATTTATTTTGAAAGCCACTGTTTCAAACAGCATATATTTTTTGCTCTTGCTGATCAAAATTTTGCTTTTTTTTTTTTTTAACAGAACGGTGGAAACAAGTTTGGAGGACGGCATTTTTAAGTTTATACTTTTTTTTTCTTCTGAAACAAGAAAGTTGGAACGTTTTTTATTTTCAACAGACAAGTAATTTTTGTTTATTTATATACTGTTTGTGATGATCTCTGTTCCAGTACTGGTGAATATGTGGAACCAGAATAAGATAAACTCCAAATTCACTCAGAATATATATCACCAAATTTGTCTCCAATGGTAGGACATCTGACATCTGTTGCTACTCAGAAGGAGGAGAATGACTAGATTGAACTAATTAAAAAATCCTTATGGCTATCCTGAAGAACTATGGAAAGTTATAACCTGAAAACCACATTCATGTAAGAAAAAATTTAGTGAAAAAGAATGTATGTGTGTGTGTTGATTTAAGGCTAATCAGTTTCAAATTGGGTTCGCAATGGTTTCGTACAGATAAGTGATAGTATACAGCACATGGAAAATAAATTAAGTTTCAAAAAAACTAGTTAGAAGGTTGCCCAAAGAAACTTCAATAGTAATATCTATAATATTAAGTTGAAGTTTACAATCTTAAGCAATCAAATCTGTTCTTCAGATTTCTTTTCAATACCTTCATTAACATCGTGTCATTCCATCTGCCAGCTACTACAACAAAACTGCTGGGTTTCTGCTTCAGTAGGTCTTGAACTCTTCATTTTATATATCCTATCATCAGCTCTAAAGCCCTCTGAAAGTCTAATTTTCTATCTGTTAATTTGTTTCGCCTCATGCCATAAAATCATGGATATCTCATATAATGAAGCTTGAAGTCTAGCTGAGGGCAGCTATAAACGTAATGCAGTATAATCAGAATGAAGAAACTTCGCTTAGAAAACCACTTTATTAAATTTGGTTTACACAAACAAAACAAATATAAATCAGGAAAAGATTCACATATAGGTATTTTACCCCTCTAACAGATTAATTATTGTATACATACAACCTCAGCTGTATTGGAACTGATGCTGCTCTGAATATCCAGTCAATAATTCCCTTTCAAATAGCTTACTCCACACAAAATATTGAAAACAAAAATGCTGGTGGGATGGGAGGAATTTATGTTAATGAGACATTTGCCAGAGGTTGAACTTGTATGTATGTAGACTTACTGTATTTAAACTATTGTATCTACTCTTGACTTGCATTGCCTTGTGCCAGCTTAAAATTGTTGTTTGTCTTGTTGACTTACATTACCATTATAGAGAAACAATTGTCATGGCTTTGTTGCTGTGCACTGTGAATAAAAGTAACTTGATATGCAGAATATTAATTGAATTTGAATAAAATAACCAGCATTTTAAATTCATGCAGAAGGGTAGAATCAGATACAGGCATAAACTTTCTGTTTCTTAACTCTATTAAATGGTCTTTCACTTGCTGTTATTAAACTTTTTGTCAGTAAACAAATCAAGTTTTACATCCTAACAATTTCCTAGCTCAGTCTCCAAAAGAAAATTATTCAGGTTGTCTTATCCAGAATGAATTATTAAGAAAAAAAGAAAAGCTGATACTGGAAAAGTAATGGTGGACTTAGTTCTTAACTCCTGTACTTTGAAAGATTTTACCTAAACTTTATTAAAATGAAGTGTCCCAAAATATAAGCAGTTATCACAAGAAATAAAAATGCTGTTTGAAGATATATGAGGAAGTTAATTCCCTCTCTTCCTCTCTTTCTCTTCCCCCCTCAGTAAGAATTACAAGGTGTTAAAATGTTATATGGCTTGAAAAAAAATGTTCACAAAACCATCTGCAGCTTCTGAGCAGAAAAGGAAACTCAATTAACTTGCTGCAGTACTTGAAACTCAGAATAAATCGGTGATTCTCAAAATTATACAAATAAGATGGCAGGAGGAAGTTGTGTGGTAAAATAAGTGCTCCAAAGAGAGAAAAACTTAGAGAGAGGGTTTTATATGAAAAATAGGAAAAGGTAACTTTGAAAAAGGGCTGTAGAAGTCAAATACACATAAGAGAAGACAACAAATGAAATACAGCAACCATCTTGACCCCTGGGAAAGATGACACAGACAGTCTTGGAATTTTCTTCATGGTTTTCTGGAATGCTACCAAATGGGGTGCAGTCAGTAGGATACCTCTACAGCTGCAAAGAGGTGTTCAAAAGTAAATTCACAGTCATTTATCATAAATATATATTTCAAATTCAAACAAGCTCAATACTTAAGTTTTCTCTCACATGTTTGGACATGATATACAGTGAATAAATAGCCAGTGATCAATGAAGAAAACTAAGTTTCTCCAAGCTGTTAAATAAAAGAATGAAAGTCTATTTACACTTGCATATTGCAGCTTCATTTTCTGATTGCTGTTGTTTTATCTGTTCATAAAATATTCTGTCCAACTGTCTATCATCCTCTCCATGCTTCTAACAAAAGAAAATAAACCATCAAGAACCATTACACTAATTATTGGTTTCCAACCTATCTTTC
>NW_009620449.1:0-25229 GCF_000690535.1 Cariama cristata | reverse complement strand
TAGATGTTATAAAAAGTGGCCTCATACTTAAGTTTTAAAATTGTTTTTGAATCATTCAGTATGGTCCCCATTAAAAATGTTACACTTCCAGAGGAAACTAAAGGAAACATTTCTTCCTGACCCTAATTATTGAACAAGCTGTGTTCTGAAATTTGATTGATGGCCCTTAAAATTTTATCCTAGAAGTACTAGGAGAATGCTTTTCTCATTTATGTGATGTTGGAGTATGCTTTTTAACTTTACTAGGCTGTATACCTAATTCCTATCTTGCGTTAATGAGTTCCACACAGTAATTCCTTGTGTAAATATTTGCTTTCCTCTACATTTTAAAATAAACTGTTTTAACATTGAAAACCCTTTTATTTTTTTATCATGAATGGAAGTAAATATATGCAATTGACTGACATTTCTCTGTTATTTTTCATTACTTTGTCTATCACCCCAAAGTGATTTATATATGAAATGTTAAGGCAACATGCCCACAGTTCTTGAATCTGAGAACTGAATTCAAAGGAAGTCTGGATGAATACTCAGAAGTGTTTATTCAGTCTTGACCTCCTCCTTTGAAATCAATGAGGGTTTCACCTTTGATCCCTTGGGAGCACACTGGGCATTATTAAAATCGAAAGAGCGTAATTGTCCAATGGCACTGCAAGTCAGAGAGGAGCACTGGCATCAGGTCCTCTACCACGGCAGGTCTAGAAGAAATAAAAGTGTTCCATTTGCAGGGTAATTTATAAATTATTTGTATTAATATTATATGTTATTATTACATCTTCTCTATTATGAAGAAATGACTGCCTTTATTAATGATATTCTAAAGCATTTCAGAATAAATGTTTTGACTTTTTCTCTATGGTGCCTTTGCAAGAGAAATCAACGTGTTTGGAAGAGCACATTCACATACTGCAGTCCTTTTTCTTGTCACTCTGCTCAAGAGCACAATAGCTGTATTGTATCTCTCAGCTCACCTGCTGCTGTTCACCAAAACAATAATCAGAAATCTTTTGTCTTCTTTCATGTCCTGTCTGCCGAAGGCCAAGTCCTGCTGCTGTAGGCATGACCACAGACCCAGCTGCAGGAACAGGCAAAAGGTATTTGACACGGAGTAAGTACCGCACAGGCTGTGGGAGCAACACGAACATTTCTTATATTGCCTTACAAACTGGATAAACGGCATCTAAAAATGAATGGCTAGATAAATTTCTCTGCTTTTCAGACTCCAGAAACTCTAATCAGATTGCCAGCACTGTTTCTACACAGAGTTGATGTCAACGTTAATTTCTAACCTACATCTGGGTGCTAGACTGAGACACTGGGTGCTAGACTGAGACAACCAGACCGTGGTATGGTTAATTATCAGAATGGAATTTTTTCAGTAGCTGTTATTTAGGATTTTCCTGTGAAGTTTATTAGCTAATGTTTGTAAGATGTTTAAGTTTCTTAGCAAAACAGTATTATAGGCATGCATATTGCATATGGATACGGATATGTTTGTAAAAATCGTGTTTATGGATAAGTTTCCCTGACTGCTGTTGACACCTCTTTTTAAAAGTGCTTTTGTTTGTTTACACATTTAAAACTATTGCAGATATGAATCATTTAGGCTGATACTGCTTTCTGTTACACAATGTTTCCTAAAAAGTTTAACAAATCCATACTGCAGAGCAAGAGTATGGATTCAAATTTCAGCAAGTGTATCAAAACAAGTCGAGGGATATTCCTTTGCTATTCACTTGCTAATCCATCCACTGTAGCCTGGACAAAGTACCAAGGCACAAATCTTCTGACAAAGTGTAATTGTCACATACTCCACATCAACTGCATTTACTTCAGCATTTTGACTCAATGCAGCAATGTGGTTTTGAGGCAAATCATCCATTCCCGCTGTAAGTTGCTCAAGTTCACAGCATAGTTTTGGTACTCATGAGCTGGATTCCTACCAGGGAAAAATCAACCAGGAGCTCCAATACAGATGCACACCAATTGTTCTCAAAGCTGTCATAGGTACATAAGGATCCAAGCCAAAAACTGGTTTATTTGCACAGCTTCTAACAGCACAAGTTGACACATTCAGTGGGTAAAGATATTCTTTTGAGATCAAACCTTATCTCAGCCTATGCTGGTTATCTCGATGTAAGGCCTGAGCACTGCTGCTTGCATCAGATGATCCTCCCACACCCAATTAGCTTCTAATGATATACCTATATACTTAGATATGACCATAAAACATCCTAGACTTTGGGAACTAAGTTCTGAAAACTTCTGGCATCTGTCTGTCCTTTATGTCTCTTCCTCTCATAGTTTTTTGGTTCACCGTATTTATAATTTACCTGCAGGTGGAATAAAGTACTTAGAATGTCAGAATATTTATCTTAGTTTGCTTAATTAGTCATTCAAATTTCACTACTCAAAATTTTGGTTACTTCAGATGCTCTTTTTTCTAAAATGCATCATCTCAGTTTTAATAATTTCTATGCGTATTATGGGTTAGGAGGAGAAGTGTTGGGTTTGTAAATAGTTACCGAAGAATCAAACCAGTAAAGAACAAATACTTTGAGTAGACACAGGTGAAAAAGTGGATTTTGAATTTTTTTAAAGAAAAAAAAGGCACGATAATAAAATAAATCTAAATGTAGTCTCCCTCATTAACCCTGAACTGACCATACTCTATGAATTGTATGAGAGTTAAATAACCTTTATGACTCATTACATTGTCCAGTGATTAGAAGTACTTGTGAAGCTTCTTTTTTAGATACCCTATTTCCAAAGTTTAGATTTCAAGTATAACCAGAAAACATTGCAAACAGAGTTTTGGGGAGTATGAGCACAGAAAAAATAGGCTACCAGGAACATGAAAGAGTTTTAACAGCAGAAGTAAAAGAGGAAAAATAGAAAAAACCCTGTTACTTACATTTTTAGATAAATCAAGGCAACTTAAACTGATTGACTGATTATATGAAACAAGTCATAATAATAAAGCAATACAAAGCAAACTCAATAGGTGTGAACCCCTTCAGTAAACTGCTGTCCAGCTGCTACTTATATGTCATCTCTAATTTACAATGACAATTTGGGCCAGCAAGGACCCACAGTATAATTGTCAGGTTTTTAAAAGCATTAGTAGATAAGAGCTACCACCTACCACAGTTTCTTACAGCTCTGTATTCCAGCACTAACTCGCAATAAACTTTTGGCAACAAGCTGCATTATTTTATTACACTGGTATACATTTCTTAGTAACCTGCATTCATTGGTTTGATAAACTTAGCAAGAGGTGTCGAAAGACATGTTTCCTGGCAGTCTGTTTCTTTGGCTTTGCTAAAAGTCAAGCCTCATACCATTAACCCAGAATGAGTATTTGTAGTACACTTACTAAATTTCCTAGTAATTCATATTTTTCCTTTAGATTTAGATTTGAAACCTTTAGATTTGAGCAGTCCAGATAGGTATGGAATCCTTGACATATAAATTATTACATAGGATGCATGCTTTCTGACTATTTTTTTCAGAAAGAAACTCCTCCAATTGCATTAACAGAGGTAGAACATCTATTTTATCTATTGCAATTTTTAAAAAAACACTTTAGGCAGAACTTTGTATGCAACTTTCTATAGAATAAAATTACTTTCAGTAGCAAAAATATTTTATTAATTCAACTGCTTTACCATTATAAATTGCATTTCTATTTACCAATGTATGCAGGTGAACTATTTAGTGATGTCTATTGCATTAGAATCACATTTATATGACAAGGAGTGACACGGTATATTTTTCCAGCGCACATATTCCTATTCGTACACACTTAATTCTTCAAGCTGTAATGTTGAGTGGAAGTGATAACTCTAGCTATTCATATCAGGCTATTTTTGAGTATTCCAAACAGTCAAGCAAGCCAATCAGCCTGACAAACATCTGAATAGTGCGGACCCTCTAAAGCTAGTCCTGGTACAAGTGGGTGAATATCATGTTAGTTGCTCTCCAGGCTGGCCAAGTGCAGCATCAGCCAACTTTGGGGGAGCTTCGCCAGCAACACCTCCATATGCTCCAGGTTTGGAGAAAGAAAGAAAACTGAGTGCTGTAAATATAATTTCCCCAAACAAGTAATTTCTAGCAGTGATAATTTAATATGCCCTTACCTTAAAGTTTGAGATTAAAGGTCAACCTTAGCTGCATGTCATACTTACATATCTGCTGTCTCACTTAAGTCTGAGGCTATTTTTCTGCTTCCTATCATGTTACTGTTCTATACCTATTCACATTACAACACTGTCTGCCTTAATATTTTCCCCTGATGTTGAACTATTGTTTCATTTGCTGGCTGTTGTGGATGTCTTGTTCTCTCTTCTCGGTCAATGGGACTGTGAGCCAAATTCAGAAGTGATATGTAAGGTGCTGTAACACAGATCGCATAATATTCACTTGAATTCCCTCGGTATTTCATACTCTGCTCTTTGTAATGTGAAAGGCAATGTAACACAATATAACTCTCATACAAAGTAGTTGAAAGAGGTTGGGTAAGCTAAAGTATCTCCTTCCATAAATTATGCTTTCTCCCAGCTGTTTACTATGTGAGTTAACTTTGATTTAAATACAGGCGGTCTGAGACAGAGAGTAAGGTAGTAGACACAAGTCTAAGGTAATTCTCTGCTAGTTGTGGATGCACTGGAAAGTTCAGAGACAAACCATGCAAAAGTATAGGCTCTGTGTGGGCTAGTTCAGCTCAAAGGCAGTTTAGCTATGTTAACTACAGATCTGCCTGGCTCCACATATTTTAGAAGACATTATGCTCCTGAGTCAGCAGAATCAAACCATCTAGGAATCATATTTTGTGGGAAACACAAATGAGACACCCACATACTGACTCAAAGAAGGGAGATTATATAGAAAAACTATTGAGCTGTCTGGATAGTTTCCATTATTTTCAGTATCTCACCTTCTGAGTAAAGATAACGGAGTTGACTATAAAACGTGCTGTTTGCATTACTCCTCACTTTTACCTTGTGTATCGCTTCTAAATGCAACTCTACTCCTTCAATTGCACTATGCACATATGTTTGAGAAATAAAAGTATTTTGATGGTAGTCTTACCTATTAGGTGAAACAAAATATCCTCTTTTTATCTGCTAATTTTACTTCTAAAAAGAAAAAATGTGTTGTGGTTTTTTTTTTTTATTTTCTGAAAGAAAAAAAGGGTTCTATTTTCTGCAGTGGTCTAACTGAACCAGTCCAAATTTTCAGGACATAGAAAAGACTCTGGTGAAGAGCAGCTGGTGACAGAGAAAGTGAGAACAAACACAAATCAGGGTGTCAGGAAGCTCTGGATAAAATGTAGAAATAAATAAAAGCAAATATATGGATGAAGGGCAGGGGAAACAGATTGTGAGCATGAAGGCTGAAGAAAAAATTGAGGCAAGTAGTTCTTCTGAAATATATTGTTATTTCCTCTTCTGAGAAAAAAAAATTAAAACTCAGAGAAAGCTGTTAGGTACCTCCTGCTTTAAAAGATATTGGAGGGAGTGGCAGGAAAAAGAAATAAAATTTAAAAAAAAAAAAAAAACAGGTCTGCAAGGGCGAGTTTCTACAAGCTCTCAGTGCTCTCATGGCTCAGTCCTGTCTGCCTCTTTCCCCCAGGTATTCATTGCCTTTCACGATGCTTCAGTCTGACAACCCACATTACACTGCAGAGTAGCTTACAGGAACTGAAGTCTACATTACTAGGCTTTCCGTATTCAGTTTTCACTGAAGGTGGATGTGTTTGCAATAGATCCTTTTCACTCAATCCTCTTTGTCACAAGAAGATTGCAAATCACATCTTTATAACTTCTAACCCTCTTGTGGAATCTTTAACAATAAAAATTTCAGTGTTGCTGATACAATCATATTGTTAAGGAATGCATATCAAAGGATGAAATGGCATGCCAGATGCCACACAAATACTTTATATCTGAGAACTTTGTACCTTGTATATATATAGTCATAGAAATTAATACCAGCAATGCCTTGTCGTTTGTCTTGAATATAAAGATATTTGAATGCAAAAGTTACTTTGTGTCTAAATTAATCTCCATCTTCTGTGCTAATCAATTTTCACTCTAGCAGTGTCCAAGAGCCATGTCCATGGTGCAGAGAGCTCCTGCAATATCTGCCTTGTGCAAGCATCCTGTAGACATTGCCTAACTTGGAATTATTGCTGCAGGAGTACTGGTATATGAATTTAACATGCAGCCTCACTGTTAGACAATGGGATTTCTTCATATTTTAAACTTGGATCAAATATTAAAAGGATAAATATTTGCATCCCGCTCAACTTCAGTGCAAGCATCATCATTAAGAATAGTTTTAGAGAAGCTTCAATCTTTTCTACATTATAGAAAAATAGTATATAGAAGTAAATATTTTTTATTATTTTTAAGGGGAAAAAAAGGGATTGTCCAAGAACTTTGGGTTGTGGTTCTTTAATAAAAGGCTACACTATTTGCTACCTTTAATAATTTCCAAACAGCCTCTTGTCTGAGAGTGGAGTCAAACAAAGTACTAATCTGGAAGCAACGTTAGACTAATGACAACTGACATTTTGTATATACAGCAGATCTAGAATTTTGCAGAGTCAAGATGATGAGAAATTCAATCTCCTTCACTGAATTGATCATGTTGGTGTCAAAACTCTACTGTCCACTTAAATACATGGTTGGTTTTAATAGTCCTGTCAATATCAATTTTTTCTTGCATGTATATAATCCTCATAGTTATTACATAACAAAAATTTAGGCCATCTATTATTTTATGGGATATCCAGAGGAATTTGAGTTCATTAATTCTAAAAATCCTTTTTCTCCTATGTGGAGTTCTCTTAGTACATCTCAAGTTGGGGAGTGGAAAAACCCTATTATATGCTCCTATTCCTGTTCAGTCAATTAGTATACACTCAGGAATTATTCTTCTGTGACATGCCTACCCGTAATTGAATTTATGTCAGATAAGATGTTGTACTTATACATCCACTGGGAGCAGAAATGAAGACATCAGCCATAAGGCACACAAAGATTTCTCTTCCCTATAATCTCCGTGAAACAGCTGTTATTTGTTTTCAGAGTATTGTGCAGATGCTTACACAACCCAGGGACTGATTTACCTGAGTCTTCTAAGAACACTCAGTTGTTGCTCCAGCTGAAAATATATGAGATCAGGCTATCCCACTGCATGAAGACAATAGCTGACAATGTTTTGCCAAACTAGAACATTATCATTGATGCAAGAACCACCTATGTACTACGTCAGCAATTACAAATGTCAGGGCAATTTACAATGGGTTTGGGCATTGTAAATGAACTTAAACACTTTCAGACTTGAAACCTTAACTGGTATATTCCTACCAGTATTTCATCTGAGGAGAAGTGATTTGTTTGCAAAATTAGAAGTAATTTTCCAATTTTAAAATGAGGAATACACAGTAGGAAAACAACTTTATGTAACAGTATTGTGTCATTTCTTTTTCTGGATGTAAATTTCATTCTGAATATATTCAAATGGAAAAAAAATGTTATTTTTAATAAATTATATGAGGACAAGACAACATCTAATTGCAATGTATTCCATTCACAGGCTCTCCATCTCTAGCCCGCACAGACAATTAAGTCAATCAGACAAGTTGACAGTGATTCATCCACATGGACTCAGAGCAACCCAAAATTTCCTTGTGCCAAGAGAATCTCCTGTTGCTTTTTTATTTGTTTCTTTGCAGCCTCTTCATACAACTCTTGCAATGCAAAAGGGCAATGAACAAAGTCAGAAGTTGGTCCTTGGTTGTAAGGTGATGTACAACCAAAAATGAAAAAAACTAAAATACAATCAACTCAGATAATCTAAATTAAATTGCAGAAGAGCTTCCATATCATTACAACAGGGCATTCAGTTAATACCCAAAGAGGTAAGTGATTAATAGATCTATGTACTGAGTCAATTTTCTTGCATAAGAGCAAAACAATGGAAAATTACAATGTGTCTTTAATACTTATCATATTGAACAGTTAAAAACTTTCATATTCTGAAGGATTTATTCAATTACGAGAAAAGACTTGTTAAAATAAATAGAACATTTTAGTTCACCCTGTGAAAAACTCCTATTAAGGACAAATATTTGAGTCAGAAAATTTCTTAAGCTTCAAAAATAAACTGTACGGCTAAAGGAGATTCTTTAAAATGCACACTGAAAGTGGTTGATTCCTCTTCTGTTTTTACAGATGTAAATCACATTTCATGTAAACTGGTAAAGGAAAGTGGAGAATTCAGACCACACTGTCTAACCACACAGTATTCCAGTTTGAAATATACAATCCTTTCTTTTTTTTTTTTTTTTTTTTCACTCAACTGATGTAACATTTACAATAAGGCATGGCAGTTAGAATCATAAGGAAATACCCTATAGTCAGTCATCAATTGTCCCTTGATTAGATTCTGCTCCAGACTGCATTTGTTCACATCACTTGTTTCTTTCTATTTTCGGGATCCACAATTGCAATCAAATATCAGACATAAACAAATAATCAGTTTACTTCAGCTGAAAAGAGATTTCGCTTTACACTGCCGGGAATCCTACTGTCTTTTTGAAAGCATAGAGAAGGTTTTTTTGCCACACACATCGAGAAAAGAATCCAAACCCTTCATTTTTCTTTCTGACTGAGTGCCACAAAGTCTGTAGGGTGATGTTAGATCAAGTGCAGAGTGTAATACCCTGCATTTTCAACTCCCATGCTAGCCCTGTAGATTCTACTTCATGCTTGTTCCTAAGGAAACGTTCCCAGGCTCAGGTGTCACCTGCCTTTAACATTACTCCAGGGTGGTCTCTTGGTATCTGGCTGATCTGAACGCAGTCTTACAAAGTATAAGCTACCTTGCCTTATCTAACATTACTACTCAAGCTAAACACTTTATAAGCTATGATGAAAATCATCTTCTTAAAGGAATTGCCTTTCAATTTTTAGGACACTTCAAATTGCTCTAGACTAATACTAGTCCAAAATAAAAATAAAGGTGCTGATTGATTGTAAATGCTGCAAATCCGCTTCCTCTGGCTACAGTATAATTTTAATGCCTTTACTTATGGGTAAAATAAAGTGTGTTTTAGGATGTGAGCATTTTACTTAATTGACACATTTTATTTTCCACATGTTCTGCAATAACCGTCAAAAGCTGAGACTACTCTTTTGCTATGGGATTAATCATCATTAAACACTAAACCATAAGAACATAAAGTAACTTGTCAAACACTAACAAGCTCTATAGATTTAGCAGGCATTACCGCAGAATCAGTGCATAGGCCATCTTTAATGGCCGCATGTCATTATAAATGTATTCAAATTTCTATGTCCAATCTATGACTGATTCATTTTACAAATGTATTAAATCCACTAAAGTAGCTTACTCAGGAGATTGCCAGAAATTAGATAGCTGACAAATGAGTTAAGAATTAACTTGTTCATTGAATGTGCTCAAATAAATACAAAGTTGTCATGCTCATAAAATCCATTAACTTTAGTACATAGCATAGTTAATCGTGGAGCGCTTCCAGGATCGCTCATTGTGTAGGCCCTGTCCACAGAAAGAAAGAAGACAGAACATCTCTTCTTTCATCTGCAGGTTTTCAGACTGTGCTGACATTCTGAAGGTGATCAAATATTTCAGTAGCATGTATAACACAGTCTACCAGCAAACACGGTAAAAATGAGCTTTAAGGAAATTATGTTACTTACCTACAGAGTACTGTTACATTTCCCAGGCAGCCAATCATCCTTTCTTGGTCAAACACACACTACAAGTCAGATTTTTAGCTGAGCTGAAGGCTCCATTTACAGCAGATGCTGAAATAAAATATGTCAAATTCTTTCCAGGCCAAGAAAAAGGTATGTCAATAGCAACTTATTTGATGAAAATACCTTGGACAATGACTCCTTTAAAGAATAGGGAGTATGTGGTGGAAAATACAGAATTGTAGATACAGAACAAAATATTTGTAACTTTGATGAAGAAACTAGTCAGAGGAAGAGTCCTAGAGCCATAGAGGTGGACCACAAACAGCTTGCTCCCAGGGAGAGCAGGGGCAGCCAAGAGAATTAGCCACTGTGTAAGGGTGAAAGCTGATGGCGAACATGGAAAGAGGGCCCCACAGCATGCAGAAGCATGACATGAACTGAAAGACTCTGGAGATTCCAGGGGCATGGATCAAACTACAGTGTAATGAGAAAAATAAAAGTGTATTTTGCCTAGACTGATTTGTCTCTGTATCAGTTTATCTATGTACAATACTAATAAAAAGTAACTGGAATCCCAATACATGCTTTGTGTTTAGTATTTAGTATTTCCTTCTGAAAAGTTAACCCATACAAGCCAAAATTCAGAGTCAGGAGGTTCATAAACTCCAGGGGGTATTGATAGTCCCAAGTGCCAGTAGCTGGGTCATGGGTTGTCAGCTTTCAGGCAAATTGCCTCCAAGAATGTACCTTCTGTCTCTGACAAAGGGTTGTGGACACAGGGAAACTTAGTTTGAGGGCAATCACAGCAGCCTCAAAAGTGTCCAGCCAGGGAGGACTTGGCTACGGTTCTCACAGGGTCCTAATACCTGTAGGTGCCTTAACACATTGCACTCAGGGAAGAAAACAAAAGATGAAGGCTTATACTACAGTAAGAACACATGATAGCGAAAGAGATTAATACAGTGGGTGCCCTTTTAAATGTCATTAAATCAATTCTCCACAAATCAATTCTCATTGAAATTACATTCATCTAGCCTTCTGTTCATCCTGCTCTGAGCAATAATCCTATTTGCTGCTATTCTCAGTGACCCCTGGGATAATAACATTTCCTTTGCTTGCTCCACACATCTCTTGATAGTAATGAGTTGCCCTGCGCATGTGCACTTTTAAACCCAGGGTTAATAAGGCAATCACTTGTTTATTAGAGACAATCACATTTGCTCCTCTCACTTGATGTTGTAATGTGGCGTATTGCAAGAGATAAATTTTATTTTCTGGAAGTAGGTGGAATTTCAATGCGTTCTAAAGTTCTGAATCACATACATCATATATATTTCCCAATTTCAGATCATCAAGGCCACAGGGAAGGGGGCAAGTGGTATTTATTATGTTTCTCCAGATCCAGAAGGCTATCTGGTGAATATTGTACTTTTTGGGTTAGCAAATAGAAAACCATGTTGAGAGAGAGAGAGAAAATACAGCTCAATATTTTATTGGATGTAATGGATAATCTCTGTGTACTGCTGGTTTATGTATGTGAGAAATAAACATTTACGCTATAAGTCATATGCATGTTGAGGACAACACCACATAAGTATTTGGTATGGACAATTCTTCTATTCAAACTGATCTCCTGCCCTATGAATCTTAAATCTAAAGGAATTCCTGTGCTGGTTTATAATTGTGTCAATTGATTTTAAACATCCTTTTTTTTTTTTTTTTCTATCTGAGTTCCCTTTAATAAAGGGAATTCTTTCACAGTCTCCTAGCTTAAGTTGTCAACCTTATAACACAGCCTCAGAAAACAAATGATCATTAATGCAAACAGTTCTTTTCCTCTGAGGAACCTGAGAAATCAGAAGAGAGAATCAATAACTTCCTTTGTATGAAAGTTATTCCCTCTCCATGTAAGCTATTTTCTGGTAAAGCACACAATGCACAGCAGCAATACTTACCTTTAGTAAATGACTTTTGCTGATGTGCTAGCTCAATTCAACTGAACACTGAATCAGCTGCACAGAAACAGCTCCCACAGTCCCTAATCTTTGTTCTGAAAGGCAGAAAAACATGCAAAGTGGTCCTTATCCCATACACCTGGATCACAGATCAGGTGATCAAGATCGTCCTTGCTCAGAAGAGGTTTTCTTTCTCTTTATTGTCTTGTGTGGAACAATCCAGAATTCAGTCTTTACTCATAGCTATAAAGCACTATATGCATACTTGTAAATAATGAAATATTATTCATATCTTTAAAGATTTAAGCAGTTTACATAATAGACAGTGTATTTCTAGTAGAGTTAAAATGCTATCTTATTTTAAATCTATCTATATATTTAAATATATACAGGAAAATCCTTAGACTCCCTGGCCTTGAATTTTGCAAGTCTGCTTAATGCTTTAATGGAAACATTAAACAATTAGCCAGAAAAAATAAAATATTTGTCCTAAAAACCATCATGTTCCTCTTACTCATTTAAAGAGCAAAATTAAATCTTTTTTTAAAATTACGGGAATCTGTTCCCACACATCTATAAAGTACATAGCAAAATATAATATTTTCCTGTATTTCAGTGATTAAAGGTGATTTTATTATAATTTTATTGTAAGTAAATTCATAGCTACCACTTCCTCCTGCTTTTCCTCTGAAAGACCTCATAGAAGAAATGAAATGGTCTGTCTGCAATGGGAATGTTGAAGCTATTACTCAAGCAAAATTCCATCTGAGATCATTTGGAGCTGTCCTTAAAATAGAAATTAAAAAATCACCTTAGTTGGAAATCCTGAGAAGACAATTAACAGATACTTCAGAGTTTTTGGCATGTGCATTATATCTGTTCATAGAATAGAAAACACCACGGGAATTTAAGTCCAAATCTAAATCCGAGTCTACAAAATAACCCCATTAGTTTTGTCCTTGCATAATTTCTCCTTTCCACTGGCTCTTGTAAGGAGGCCAGTTTGGTTTAAAGGTCTTTAGGGTTGTAGTTTTCTAAATTAGCTTGCAGTATCAGGGTTGATTTTCTGATAAAAGATTTTTCCAAGTGTGTAGCAGCCATCACATGTATTTCATTGCCCATCAAAATATCCGTCACTGACATAATAAGAGATTATTACTGTGCAGAAAGGAGGAGGCATATTTTTTTACATTGAAATTTTAGGTGCTTAGTAATTTTGGCAGCAGGTTTTTACTTTATGTAACAGTATCATATTCATATAACTCACAACATTCAGTAAGTGCAATAGCACAGGTCTCTAAACCTATTTAACTAAAGGGTGTCATTTACAAAATCTTCATGGAAAATATTTTTTGCTAATTCCAGAACAAAAAATTTCAACACGAAACTCTGTATTCATGGTGAGAGCTCAGAGAATATTTTGTTCCATGTAAATCATAAGAGATCATATCCCACTCTTCATTAGCACAGCCTAAAAGAAATTTGTATACTACCCAAAACATCTATCCAAAATCAATAGAATTCAAGTCTAAATAATCATAGCTTTCTTTATTTTATAACATTTGGTCAGAAATAAATTTTCTCTCACAGCACAGCTAAACTAAAGCTATATTGATAACATTATAAACACAGTGAACCACTGATTCTTACATTGATTTTATATAAATAAATTGTTATACTGTTACTGTGTCTTTACTGCTGCTTGACAGTAAAGACTTCATCCTGGAAGAGACAGCTTTAAGACATGATTGTCTACAAACCTTCACCAATCATTGGAAATCCAAGCATAAAGAACATTGGAATAAATGAGAACGAAACATCAACACAAACCAAGCTCTGACCTGCTCCCTCAGTTTTCTCTCAGCCTTCATTTAGGCAGGCTTCTCCTGAAGACAGCAGCATTCAGAAATGAATCATTACCTACAGCTCAGTGTGCCTTAGTCTCCAGTATCTGCAGGACAGTTAGACTTGCATTGCTTTCTTCCTCGCATTGGAGAGCGGTTGGTAGGACTTGCAAGCTTATGCACCCTGGGTTTTTTTTCAAGTTTTCTGTATTAAATAATGTTACATTTTCTTAAGAATATTACACATTTTAGTCTAAGAGCTATCACATTTTCAGCAAATACATTGTCCTCATTCATTTATGCTGAAATCGGCAAAGGTGGATGTGGCCTTCAACTCTGCTACAACCTCGATTCTGTGAAGCAGGAGGGTCAATCTCAGTACTTGCCACTGCTTATATCACAGGACTTGAGCCTATAGGTCTGCTGCCAGAACCCAAACAGATGTCTTCTAATAACAGCAGGTCCAAGAGCTAATTGGATGTGTCACTCACCAAGGATGTGATGAAGGATCATTCCTGGCATGCACAGTGTCTGTATGGAGATTCAAGGCATCAACAGGCCAGATTTCTGGAAAAACACAGACATAGGAAACAAGTGGCAATTATCAAAAAAATGGTGAATTCTTTTCCAAATCAGCAGAAATGGTATATGCCTCCAAGAATACTCCAGTTAACCTATCCAAGTGAAAAGCAGGAGACTTATACAGAAACATCTGCTGACTGCTGGCTGCTGACTGCAGACTGATGGCTGCAAACATCCCTGACTTGGAGGTGATACCTGAATGCAGATCTTCAGCTCATCTTGTTGGCTGTTCTCAGGTGGATTTCTCTACTGGAATCATCCCAACCTGCAGAAATAATTTCAGGTGTACTGCAAGAAGGATTTGAGTCTCAGATTCCAGCATCCTGTGTTCAGAGCTCTGAGCTACAGGTTCACTCCCTTTGTCCCAAACACTATTTAATTACTTGTGCAGCTTTAAAAACAGTGCCAACAGAAAAAGTTGAGAGACTTTCACAAAAATATCTGAGACTTTGGTGATTTATCAATGTAGGACTGTAGGAAATAGGTGTAAATAGAGAATAACATGGTTTAGAACCAGAGTCGCCTACAGGAAAAATAAGAGATCTGTTTTAATGACATTTATGATGTGGTTTACTTTTCTGCATACTGTTTTTCTCTCTCATGTCAAAACACCTAAGTTTCATGCTTTTTCTCCTTTACTCTCATTCTGTCTAGTTCATTTTCTTCATTGAACACTTTGTTCTTTTGAATTTCTGTCTTGCATGCCTAATACCTCCTGTGCACTATGCTGTGATGGAGAGGACCTCATTTAAGACAGGGGCTCCTACTAGACAACAAAGAAACTTGAAATAATACTAGCACAACATTCAAGCTCTCCACAGTTAAGCATCTCTCTGACAATCATGCATAAGCCATTAATTACTGTAAAATGTTTGTATTCTTGGCTCCCTCAGACTTCAGTGAGGGGTGAAGGAGCTCGCCTTGTGCCAGATGAGGTATCGAATTCCCATTTCTTCAGAAATTGTACTTAATTTCTTCAGTCGCCTTTAAGGCATTTGGGAAGCAACCCGCATTTTAAAGGTCAAAGATGGAACAAATCTAACCACTAGTACACAGTAGTTCTAGCACAATGATGGATGAAAATAAGTTTTTTGTAGCTTTGTTGTAGTTTTTTTGTAAGAAAAGCTACCAAAGTCTTATGTAAATACTGGTTCCAGCACATCTTTCTTTTACTAGAAATACATCCAATACAAAAATCAGCTAAAAGTCCAAGCTATATTGTACCACTTTTTTTTCTTTATTTCCTTCTGTTATTGCTCTCGCTATTCAACAGGTCAGTTACAGATTTCACTTCATTGAACCAGTTGCAAGATTGTTGAAATCTATAAAGCACCACTTGGCTCCATTTCTGTCAAAACTGTTAAGTCACATTTGCCCAAGTTATAAAAGAGATTATTCACAACAAATGTATTGATCTGTTCATAACCATTTTAGCTGAAAGACTGCTCCATAAAAGGAACCTCCACTGTCTGCAGATTTATAACCCCACAGTAATGAAATGTTTGAACTGCATGAGAGACAGCCAATGTTTTTTTATGAACCCATTATTTGAAGCTACTGTACTTTAATGTGGTATCCAGAATGGAATGAAATGGTTTCATTTTATTTGTCTTACTTAAAACTTTCCACTTATCTGTGCAACTGAGAGATTGAAGTCATGGATTTCCTTACACATCCCACAAAGCAAAGCCACTCACACAGCCAGCATCTTCCCTCTTTAGCTGAAAAAGCATATATACCATGTCTGTATATTGCAGTCTATTTTCAGCTAAGGTATTTCAGCAAAACCTCATGCCGAGTTCAGTATCTTTATATATTTCTGTACATCTTGCATATCATTTCTTGGAAGAACCAGATGTTATTTTTAAAATGTTATGACATGTATTTTGAAATCCATGCATAAGACAAGGTGGTCCAGTCAGAAAGCTTCCATTCACTCTGTTACTTTTTCCACAGGGAGAAGTGGCCACCCAAACAACATGGGCAGTAAAGAGTATCTTTTCGTTTGCTGAGAGGGCACAGTTAAAGTCCCACACACATCTGCCAAGGCCCTATAGGAGGATGAGGTGAACAGGAATCCTGCTGTATTAGCAGTTTCATCTCCAACCCACAGCACTGTCAACAGCATTTGGGGCAAGGTCTCAAGAGCAGATCAGGTCCCAGTGGTTTATGAGGTTAAGCTATGTATAAATGCTTGTAAAACAGACTGACGATGAAGAGGAAGAATCTGTTCTGTGCCAGCAGAAATAGTGCCTGGAGATTGAGGGTGGAGGGGGGGAATGTTCTTAGAGGAATGGATCTGGAAACACTCCTCACAACAGCAGCAAATCCCTGCGTGTCCTGATCACCATAGGCATTTTAGAGATGTGTGACCTTTGGGGGCTTAGCAGTTGAAACATTTACCCATGGTAACTGAGGTTTTGGTACATTGCAGCCCTGAATTACTTCTACTCTATTTGACTTTGGGATGCCAGACTTAATCTGTATTGAATCTAATACGTATTGAGTTTGGCCCAATGTATTTTAGATCTAAGCACTTTTAGAAGAAAAATCACAAGCTGTCAAGAGAAAACTTTGCGTCCAGTTGCAATGAGAGAGCAAATGTTGTTTTAATCGCATCTAATCTGGCAACCTAACAGCTGAAACTCTGCTGCAAACTAGAACTATTATTTAAATAAAGAAAAGATTGCTAATCATTTCTGATATGGGAAACATCCACAGCTGTGTCACTGAGAAGGAGTGAAGGATGAAGGGCAGAAGGGAAAAAGAAAGAGAGTGAGATGGCATTCAGTGGGGAATGATTACAGTGCAGTCCTTCCTTCTGCTTCTCCTTTCTATATTTCCCAGCTTTTTATCTCCAGAAATGATTCCTGACAACACAAGGTGGTGGACAATTTCTTTTATGTCACTAGACTCAGATTCTACTTTGTTTGCTATGAAGGATATTAATTTGAAGAGCTATTGTTTAGCACCACATACTGCAAGGTAAGCAATGTATATTTTGAGGGTTTCTGTGGCTCTTGTGATATTTGCTTGTTGAAATGTTCCAATTTCCAATAAACCTCAAGATTATTCCTCTCTTGTCAACATTTAGTGAACAAAACAAGGAAGGAACTACCCTTGAGTTAAAAGGAAGTCTTCAATAGCACCAGGATAGGTGATAATTTGCTTTCATGTATTTTACTTCAGTTATTTTACCCAACATCCATTCTGTGTACATATAATGAAAAAAACAGAAAGACAAGGAAATAGAGGTAGAAGACTTAAGAAAAGAAAAAAAATTACCAACAGGAATGATCCAAGACAGCAACCATTGAAAAGATAAATACATTTTCTTATTAACTTCTCTTGTTTACCCTTCATTTTTCTTTTTTATTCTGCTTTAGTTTATTTACCCCTTCCTGACTGATCTTCTTTGACTAACAAGCATGATCAGACACATCCCCTCTCTTGTACATTAGCTTTACTGAAACGGTCATCTGCAAAACTGAGTAACTATGTCATATTCAAAAGGTCTATTAAAGGATAAATCACTGCTTCACATGCATAAAGCTATCAGGAATTAGGTTTTCACATCTTGGGCTTAATCCACTCTTAGCCTCCACTCTGTGAGATCCATGAAAGAGCAAGAGCATGAAGAGTTTCCCACTGACACCAGGATTTCCATGTAGCACCTCACCATTCTGCAGCTCCTGAGACAGTTCCACCATCAAGTCTGACAGACAAGCCTGACATTCTGAATGCAGCACATATCTTGCCTGCCAGAAGCCTACATTATACTCTAATCACAGCTGCTAGGCTTCTTCACTTTCCCCATTCTTCCCTCATCCATGATACATTTCTTCACTGGGTCACTTTAAACATCTGATTACCATTTGTGAAGATTCTGGTGCTGTAATGGGTTATTCCACCACAATTGGTCACCATTGGCATAGTCAGAAGGGAAACTAAGTTATTGCAGTTGTGTGTTATTATGTGTTAGCTGAAATGGCTGCACCTCTGCTCCTCTGGTTTTATGATCTTGTAGGCACAATAGCTAGAAAAAATGATGTGCTTATTCTGGAAAGGTGGCAATAGGATTCAAGAAGTTAATACAAAGAATTGTTTTATCACAAAAGATATACGAGTTAGAGTAGTTCCAAGGTGGAGTATTCCCAGCAACTCTGGTGATTAGCAGGCCAAATTCCCAATATATCAACATGTGGGGAGCTCTAATGCTGCAGTGACAGCTTCACAGCTGCCTACATGATAGTCTGTGACTTATTAGAATCCACAGCCCCATCATCAATCCAACTTTTTTTCTTTTGAATTTGGACTGAAATGGAAAAGAAGGAGAAAATTAGAGTAAGGTTATTGGCAAGTGTAGTCAGTAAAAATATCAGAGGATTGGGTGTTTTGTTGGGTTTTGTTTTTTTTTTTTTTTCTCTTTTGACTTATAAAAAAATATCAGAAAAGTTCCAGTATTGCCAACTTGGATGCATTTGCTGAAACGTTTATGAGATTTATGAATTGAGCTTCTGGCCTTTGACATTCATTTTCCAAAACAAAATCAAGTGATATTTCACAGAAAGTAAGTGCAAAAGTGAAAAGAGCCATCTTGTAAGGATTTCTCCTGCAGGGTTTTTTGTTCCTTTTCTTCTCCTTTTTGTGCTCTGAAATGGGAAATCAAGAACAATACGAAAATGACAGTCAGAAGTGGCTTAACAAAAGGTTTTCTTTTCTCCCTTTGATATAGCATAAACATTTATCAGACCCTATCAACATCTCCTACTCTGCAGAAAAGGGAAGTAAGAACTCATTGCCTTCTCCAGGAAGAAGCAGATGAACTGACACATCATGGCTCCTTCTCAGGCATTGGAGTCCTACTTTCTCCTGAAGATGATCCTCATCATTCATGCTGGAAGATAGAGGAATCAGCTGGTCTGAAACCAGCATGTAAATCATTTTTTCATCTTCCCTCAGCTTTTCACAGATGGCTAGCAAATAGCCTGGATCTCCACAACCTTCTAGAGGTACCTAAATGGTCAGAGAGAAATTATCTAGCTGTGTGGCACCAATAGAAGTTTTCCTCTTGAGAAATGTAGGCAAGAAATAAGAGTAAACTTGAATGAAAGAGATTTCCCTTTAGATACAGCTGCTGTCATTGGATACTTGGATATTAATGCAGTGTTTGCTTATATTTAAAGTTATACAGTCCTTTAACCCTGTAAATACATTACCGTCATTGCTAGCAACAGGCCATAGGCTTTTTACCAGCTGTGCGAGGCCTCAGGACTAGAGCTTATCTTAGGTTTGTAATTTAAACGCAACAAATTGGTGGAGAATGCAGTCAACCTGCAGAATGTTAAAAACCCCCACGAATTATAAACTTTCTGTAGGAAGGTCTGGTAGATTTCAAGACATGCAATCTCGGCAAGAGAGGGCTGCTCTGTAAGGGAGGGCAAGCTGGAAGCCAGGAGTGACAGCAAGGTAAGGCACTGCCTTCCCTGTCATTCCCACCTTACCCAAACAAGCAGAGCAGAGTAGGTCTGGTGACAAAGACCAGGGTTGACCACAGCCCAGCTGGCCAGGCAGGTCCCTAGCGAGGATGCAGGTCCCAGGTCAAGCCAGGGAACCAGTTCAGGAAGGATGGGTCAGGTCAGGGAGGTGGAAGGCACAGGCACAGCTGCAGCATAGCTCAGGCAGGAACCAAAGGTGTAAATCATCATCCACGCAAGGCGAGGCACCCCTCAGCTCTTCTCACTGCCTCTGTGTTTTCCCAGCAGTTGGATCCAAGATTACACAGCTGTACCATAGCAAACCTGGTCTTGGCCATTGGCAACCAAAACCTTAGGAGGGAGATTAGACTTTAGACACTGAGAGTGACTTCATTTTGTCCCCAGTGAGGAAAACCACAAAGATAATCCTTCCAGGAAAGTGATGATGGCAAACAGGACTTTCTTTTTTTCCCAAGCATTTCACACTTCTTTCATTCCTGAGACTCTCCATCTACATAGTTGTAAAAGAGATCGTCATTGAAAATGTGTCATTAATTAGCACAACACATCTGCCTATACAAATGGATATGGAAATATTGATTTCAATCAAACTCTTTGATAGCAAAAGCTAAGTGAAACACCCTGGAGATTTTGGTGATATTATCAGTACATTGACCAGCATCTACTGTCACAGAAACCTCAGCAGTAATAACCTGTTGGCGTCTTACTTGTAAGAAGTAATGTTTCTTACTATACAGCAGAATAACTAATAGCTATGAAGTAATCATCAAAAGGTTGGAAGGTCAGGCTTAGCTTGATTAAACCACTAAAATACAAATGTTTATCCCAAGCTCATGCAAAGCTCCAGAGTCAGCAAAATTTGGCAGAAAAATGCACAGTACAATTCAAATTCTGGCTGGTTCCCAGAATTGCAAAAATATGCAAAAATGATAAATTGGACATGCTAGGTAAGAAAGGAATATTCTACGTTTCAGAACCTGAAAATATCTAGCTTTAGTATTGGTAGAAATGTTTATGTAAGGGGGTGATTTTGTTTAAACCAGCTTTGTCAGACATGGTGTGTTT
This sequence comes from Cariama cristata, assembly GCF_000690535.1. Taxonomy (NCBI): domain Eukaryota; kingdom Metazoa; phylum Chordata; class Aves; order Cariamiformes; family Cariamidae; genus Cariama; species Cariama cristata. The sequence continues at coordinate 4,533 of NW_009620449.1, read as the reverse complement.
GAGGGTGGATTTGCATATATGAAACAAGAAAGTATGATTCAGTGCGTGAATTAAAAATCTGAGGGAAAGCACTGGAGTAGTAATCTCAGTTGTGTACACATTACTAATTAAATAAGAAAAAATAAAATTATATAATAAAATTGTCTTCAACAGTAGTTCTCCTGTTAATTTCAAGTTTTTTGAGAAGTTTACTGCTTCCTAAATGTGTCAAAGGCTTCCATGCTGAGGAAAGACAGGAACTTTTGAAAACATCCTTTCAGCTCCTTTGAAATCAGAATTGCATTTGAAGTCCTTAAGTAGGATTGCAAAAAAATTGATTGATCTTTCCCTTACATCTAAGCGTCTTTTAAATTTATTTAATAAAGATTCACTTGAAAACATACTTTTAAATCATCCACATAAAGTCACAAAATTACAGGTCTCTTCAGCAACATAGGCTGCTGAAGTTAATGAATACTGTCTCTGAAACTCAAACTTGACACTTCTCACAGTGCCGAGGAAAGTTCAACATGCCTCTTAGCTTCAGCATTCAAGGACAACCAGGCTACCCACCAGATGTACAATCCCAGACAACAGCTGCAATTTGCTGTTTCATTCATCAGGCAAATCAAACCTTTCAAACACTAGAAGAAAATCTCTCTGAACAGGAGGCTGCCCTTTACAGAGCACTGGTCCAAGTCTGTCACAGGAGGAAATGAGGACTTCTTGTACCTGAAAAGTAACAGCTATCTGGAGTCACTGAATTTTATTATTTTGCCCCTTCTTAGGAAAATTTGGCAAAAATTGTATTTAACTTTGTCTCTTAGGAATCTTTCAGAAGCTGACAATATTTAGGAAAAGTTACAGAGCAATACATGTAAAAAAGGAAGGGAAAAAAGCAAAAAGAGAACACAAAAGGGAAAAACCAATTAGAAGGCATTTGGAATACTGTTCCCAGTATCCTAAAGCAAAATCAAAGAAGAAAGCACAAAATATCCATCTTCCATATTATTTTTTAAATTATAACAAGGAAAATTCATAATTTTAATTTAAACTCTGAGGAACAAGACACAACTTTAAAATTATAAGAGTGTTCAAGGGGTTTAGGTCTTTTTCTATTTTAACCTGCTCCATACAGAGTGAAAAATAGTCTGAAGTGAATCAGATTAAAGAGACATCTCTGGAGAGCAGTTGTCTTTTCTGTGTCTGTTCATCTGATGGTTAGTACAATGAGCCTTTGATTGAAGTTCTTATATGCTTCAATAGTGATAATAGAGTGAAAATGCAAAGAAAATTAAAGCGTCCAATGTCGTCTCCTCAGACAAAAATTGCCAATAAACTCAAACTCATAATTTATAAAAGCAGCAATATTCAGCACTTTTGTGCTGTTTTTATAGTACAAGTAATAGGTTTGGGGATTTGGGGACATTTTTTTGTCTCAACAATTTCCTTCTCCAATACTTTTGAATCTGTATGTTTACTGGTGTTTCTACTATTTTCCAGGAAAGCTCTGAATCTTACTTTATTTTATATGACTCTGGATTTTCCTTTTTTGTCTGACTGCCTTCTGAAGCTGCCATTATCCACAGTTTTCTTCAGTCTTCCTAGTCTTAATGTAAGGATAGGGCTTACCCTTACAGCTATGAATAACATTATGGTGATACAAAAACATCGCCCCATTCCCTGGCCAGATCCCAAAACTCAGCCTCCACTGCAACAATACACAATTCAATCCACACTGTATTCCCAAACTTGAGTTACCCTTTTCTCCTTTCGTTTTAGCAGCCATAACATCGTGGTGTCATACCTCCCTTTACTTTTTATGACTGAGGGGGAAAACATTCCTCCTGGAAGCCTCGGATACTCAAATCATCAGGCTTTTTCACCCAGCTTTCTACCCTTGAACTTGGCCTCCTGTTTCCATCCAATTGTCCTGAATTTATGGGCTTTGGGCAGCTTAACCAAATCAGTCCCCACGCTGCTCTGAAACCAGCCAAGCTCCAGGAATCCTATCTACATATTTAAGGTTTCATACAACAAAGGGGGAAAGGAGGGCAGAGGGGAGCCAACAGGTTAGCAGGGCTTCCCTTTATGATTCCTCAGGGGAGGAAAAATAACACTCTAATGATTTAAACAGCCTGGTGTGTGTTGTCAAGGTCTATAAGTAAGCACCAAAGAGTTATACGCAATATACTCCATAGCAGCTAAAAAATGCATTTTCCATAAAAGAATACTGTGTTATTCACCTAATATGCTCCACAAATCCAGCCCAGGCCCTTTAGTAGGTGACCAACTTAACCAAGGTAAAGCTCTGGAGATTGGTAATTACTATACACTGCATCTTTCATAAGAACTCTGTACTAACGATCTACCTGAGAAAAACCTCTTTTGCATGTAGTCCTTTTCTCTGGTCTCAGAAACCTAATTTCCACAGTATCAAGGTATTTTAGAATGTAGTTAATTTTCACTATAAGCAAAGTTGATACTTCTAATTTAAGGAATCTCCACAGTGTTAAACCTGCAATTAATTTGAGTAAAATACTTATGTCAGAGAAAACTCGCAATCAGAATAACATTAATACTGTGTTTATTAGAATTTATAAGCAGTACAATATATGCTTATTATATTAAGCCTTCTTAACATTATCAGGAAAATCATTAATCTGTTAGTAGAGATAACTTCAGTGTATCTCCATCCATCTGAAACCAGCACTTCTGTTCTTTCTGATGCGCAAGACACGTTAAGGAGACAGGAAATTGATTCTCACCCGTTTCAAGGAGACCTGGCGTAAATAGATTCCCAGATTCGGGGATTCAGGGAACTCTGTCAGTGTTATCCAACAAGGTGCATACTTGCCAGGCCACTGCGTATCGGCAAGCTGTGCCTACCCCTCACAGCTGCTGTCTGCAGGAGTCCCTACCATGTCAGTGCAATATTTGCTCCCTGGCCAGTGTGCCTACTGCCACCCAGCACCTACTCTGCTGCAATCCGCCGTCCATCAGGTGTCTTTCACTACTGAAGACCTAGGAAGCTGCTCAGTGTTTCCTGTAAAGTCCCACTGAATTTGGCTCTGATTTGAACGGGACTACCCTTCATCTTCAAGTGAAGCATCATGTCAGAAGAGGATGTGAGCCAAGGAAGGGCTTGACCCTAAGAATTTTAGGCTTTCTGAAATCAAATCTGAGCTAGCAGGAGATGCAAATTCATAATAATGCTTTCCATGTAACCAATCGTTATTCCTGTCACTTAGCCAAGAGGAGAAGTTGAGGGTCACTACATTTTAATACAGGTTCTCTTAACTTTCAGTGTTATTAAGACCTTGTGAGTCACTCAAGGTAATGATTCCAAATGGGGGGAAAAAGTAAGGTAGATAATGGAGCCTGCAGGCATGGAAGAGATTTAATTGTTCCTGGGAGACACTATACACAAATGTCAGACTGGACACCTACCGAAAAGTTCTGGAACAAGTGTCTTTCTGTAAAAGTAATACTCAAAATAAATTCACTAAACTAATGTTTATTTTAATAAGAGCCAGGGGGATTGGAGGTGGGAGGGTGGGGGAAGATTCTTATCTAATATTTACTCTGGTCATTACTTTTCTGTCTATTGAATTGAATGAAAAGTAATTATATATTGCTTTTACTTTTTGCATCCCTAAATACTATAAAAATACTATTCACGTAAACTGAGGTATGATGAAGTGCATCAACTCTTCTGGTAAAAAGAGACAATTATCATACTCCAGAAGGTCCCACTACCATGAGCCAAATTTTCCAGCCTATTTCCCTTCCTTCTCTATGAAAGTTCTTCCATATAACTTCAGTTTTGGTTTGGTTTATTTTGTCTTTTAAATATTATAGAAAGAAATTCTAAGCGAAGACATACAATTTCATTTAGGTGTCCTTGCCTGGAAACAAACTCAGTTTCCAGGTGTAGAAAGCAAACACTCTTCTGCCTGCTTTTGTAAGGCAAGAAGTAGTAGCTTAAATACATATTAGATCCATCATTTTCAAAATGTCCAAAAGTGTAATTAGTATTTCAAAATGTCAAAAGTCCAAAAGTTTAATTAGTAAGCTATTATTAATATTACTTTTAGTAACAAATCAAAGGTCAGAATCACTATATTGAGACATAAGTTTCAAATCATTGGAAAGTACAGGTATATTTGCACATCTAGCAGAAACTAAAATTAAGGACATGTGCTGGTTTTGGCTAGGGTAGAGTTAATTTTCTTCATAGTAGCTGGTATGGGGCTGTGTTTTGGATTTGTGCTGGAAACAGTGTTGATAACACAGGCATGCTTTAGTTATTGCTGAGCAGGGCTTACATAGAGTCAAGGCCTTTTTTGCCTCTCATCCCACTCCACTAGCAAGGAAGGTCTACTAGAGCCTTATACCATGGGTTTGACATGCCAGGCCATCAGATCCACACAGTCCAGTAAACCCGATTGTCACTCTCCTCCACCTGACAGGAGGCAGGGCCTCTCTAATAGTGGTCTGTCAAGGTTTAACCCCAGCCTGTGCCTCAGCCCCACCCAGCCGCTCCCTCCCTCC
>NW_009620448.1:44562-50599 GCF_000690535.1 Cariama cristata | reverse complement strand
GAATCACCTCCCTCGACCTGCTGGCCACCTTCTCTCGATGCAACCCAGGATACAGTTGGCCTTCTGGGCTGCAAGGGCACATTGCTGGGTCATGTTGAGCTTCTTGTCAATCAGTACACCCAAGTCCTTCTCCGCAGGGCTACTCTCAATTCCTTCATCCCCCAGCCTGTACTGATACTGGGGGTTGCTCCAAACCCAGATGCAGGACCTTGCACTTGGCCTTGTTGAACCTCATGATGTTCTCATTGGCCCACCTCTCAAGCTTGTCTAAGTCCCTCTGGATGGCATCCCGTCCCACAGATGTGTCAACCGCACCACTCAGCCTGGTGTCATCCGCAAACTTGCGGAGGGTTCATTTGATTCCACTATGTCGTTGATAAAGATATTGAACAGTACAGGTCCCAACACAGACCCCTGAGGGACACCATTTGTCACTGTCGTCCATCCAGACATCGAGCCATTGACCACCACCCTCTGGGTGCGACCATCCAACCAATTCTTCACCCATCAAACAGTCCACCCATCAAATTCATACTTCTCCAATTTAGAGAGAAGGATGTTGTGGGGGACCATGTCAAAGGCCTTACAAAAGTCCCGATAGACAACATCCATAGCCTTTCCCTTGTCCACTGATGTAGTTACTCCATCATAGAAGGCCACTAGGTTGGTAAGGCAGGACTTGCCCTTGGTGAAGCCATGCTGACTGTCTCAAATCGCCTCCTTGACCTCTATGTGCCTTAGCATGGCTTCTGGGAGGATATGCTCCATGACCTTGCCAAGCACAGAGGTGAGGCTGACAGGTCAGTAGTTCCCAGGGTCCTCCTTTCTACCCTTTTAAAAAATGGACACAATGTTACCCTTTTTCCAGTCACCAGGGACTTCACCAGACTGCCATGACTTTTCACAAATCATGGAGCGCGGCTTGGCAACGACATCAGCCAATTCCCTCAGGGCTCTGGGATGCATTTCATCGGGTCCCATAGACTTGTATATGTTCAGGTTTCTCAGGTGGTCTTGAATCTGATCTTCTTCCACAGTGGGAAGGATTTTGCTCCCCCAGTCCCCAACTTGGGGTCCATTCACTCCAGAGGTGTTGGAAGAGTGGTTGCCAGTGAAGACTGAGGCAAAAAAATAACTGTTGAGTACCTCAGCCTTCTCCTCGTCCGTTGTTACTAGTTCACCAGTCTTGCTCATCGGGGGAGGTACGTTTTCTTTGACCTTCCTCTTCTGGTTGACGTACCTGTAGAAACCCTTCATGTTAAGCTTTGCATCCCTCGCCAAGTTCAGCTCCAGCTGCGCCTTGGCCTTCCTGACCCCATCTCTACCCAACCGGGCAGCATCTCTATACTCCTCCCAGGATACCTGTCCCTGCCTCTCCACTGTCTGTGCACGGCCTTGGCCTTTGTTTTGACCAGCAGATCTTGACTCAGCCATGCCAGCCTCTTGCCTTGCTTACTCGATTTCTTACACCTGGCGATCACAAGCTCTTGTGCTCTATGGAAAATTTCCTTCAAGATCTGCCAGCTCTGTTCTGCTCCCTTGCCCCTGAGGGCTGTTTCCCAGGGGGTCATGGAGGCTAACTCCTTGAAGAGCTGGTAGTTGGCTTTCCTAAAATTGAGGGTCCTGACTTTACTCTTCACCTGACCCACATCCCTATGGACTGCGAGCTCCACTAGTTCATGATCACTGGAGCCCAGGTTGCCTCCAATCTTGATGTCACCAATGAGCTCACTTACATTGGTGATGATTAGGTCCAGTATGGCATTGCTCCTGGTGGGGCTGTCTATTACCTGGCTCACAAAGTTATCTTCCATGCCTTCCACGAGTCAATCATGAAGGGTCACTTGAGTCACTCACTTATCTTCATGTATCTTTCGCATAAATTTTCTTTGGAGATGCCTTTCAGAAGGCATTCCTTACTGTGTAGCTGCAGCAAATTAGCCACATCCTCCTTTTACACAGTTTTGGTATCTTGAGGATCAGGATTGCTAAGGCTGAATCAAGAATTGCTTTTAATAACCATCTTTCTCCCTCACATGCGTACATCCAGACATGCATACACAGGATAGACAGGACAGCAGTGGCAATGCCTAGCAATCATACAGAGCAGCAGAGGCATCAAAGGGCAGCAGAGATTGTCACTGTTGGAAATAAAGTGGGACACTGCTTACAAAATTACAGGCACTGCTGAGTGTAGAGACAGGCATAAAGTCTGAGCCAACAGCACCAGAAGTTAGGTAGGAGCAGTTCATAAGTACGCAAATGCCATTTGAATATATAGCAAGGATATTCTGTTAGGACCTTGTTTAAAGAAGGGCTTTTCTCTCCAGGCTAACCTGAGAATTAGTCAAGCAGTGAACTCACTGAGAGTATTCATTCTTCATGCTGCTCAGAAACAGGATCCCAGAATCAAGTGCAAACTGGGAGGGTATCAGGATCATCAGGCGTGCTAAGACCACAGGAAGAAAGCAGAATTGTAACTTAAGTTCTACACCTGTGTGCTTTCAGTGATCCATCAGAGAAGACACACAGCGGGATTTTCTCCTGGCTCTCTGAACTCATAGCTCAGCTATACTTGATAGATAGCTCATCCTGGTTGACTGCATATCCCTCGTTAAAACTTAGTAATAAGATTCAGATAGATGTTGGCTTTATAAAAGTACAACATTGATTTAATCGTAATTGATTACAAGAGGTCTGGGTAGCCACAATTCAACCTACGTAAAAGATATGTTTTTATCAAGAGAGCTATTGTAAGCTATGCAGTATCATTTTACTAAAGGTGCACTTATGGCATGCACAGACAGCTGGTAAAAATAAGGCTTTTTTAAGGATAATGTGCTAAAGTCATGTAGTTCTTTAGGAACAATTTGTCAAATATGGCAGGAATGTGACCTTTGCAATGGGATATACACACACACACATATGTACACAGCGAACACAGGGTTTTGAGTCTGACAATTGTAACCACTGCCACAACAAGTGAAATCCAGCAGGTACAAAAATCAACTCCCAGTGAAAAAAAAAAAGGGTTATTTCACTGATGTCCTGTATCCATACAGAATGGAAATAACTGCCTTTAGAAAACCAAAAAAAAAATAATTAAACCAATATATTTCTAGACACGACAAAAAGGGAGTGGATCAAAAATTGAAGTTAGGCCTAAAATTCCTAAATAAGTGGTTAAATACAGGTGAGGCAGAGAGTGTATTGTATAAGTGCGTGTATTACAATGTATGTATTAACACCATTAGTAATCTATGAATTAGTGTAACTTGAGAATCTAAATTCCTTATATCATGAAAAGGAGACATGGTGCCTTTAGAAGACATCTACGTTTAGGACACAATATAGGTGCGTCAAGTTTGGCCAGTGCAGCTAGATCTCACTGTACCTTTCCATCTGCTGTTCATTTACTAGCATATTCTGATCAAACTATTTTAACAGTGGGGAAAGTCTTGATTGGAACAAATACAGTTTTACAGCTAATAACTAATGAGTTAACAAAAATACTTAGGTAGTTAAAAAAAAAAAAACCTAGAAAGAATTAGAATGAGATTCAGAAAATCAGAGGTGAAAAAGGATTGATTGATTTAGTTTGTTTTGATAGGTACTAGATCTGTGTTAGTTAAGGAAGTAGAAATAGAGACAAGAATAAATGGGAGGTCACCGTTCAGAAAACAATGACCAAAATAAACATACTGAGCAAACTTTTGGGATTAATGCATTTGAAAAAAATCCAAATGAAAGAGCAAAGATTGCATAGCTAAGTTGATGTACATACAGGAAAAAGCTTAACTCAGTTTTGCAATACTGTAAGGAAATAACCTTTCATAAAAAAAGATAAAGTTTCCACATAGTTTCTGTCTTAATTCCTATTTTCCCAGACTATTTTACCCCACACAATACCTGTCCACTTGCCTCCTCTATCTCCAGCATGACTTTGCTCATACTTACATTTTAGCTGATGCTCAAACTTATATCAAGCTTTTCTACATTTTTAAATTATGTCCAGATAGCACCGTATTCAGGTAAATAGAAAGATACTACGTTAGCTCTTCTGCTTCTTCAGCCTTAATCATTTGAACATTCTCTGCAGTTTCCTTAGTTCTTTTGTATTATTTTAGAATTGAGTGACCAGGAATGCACATGTTATTCCATATTTGGAATATGTAGTTGATGATATTTACCATTTTCCCATGAGTCAGAACTTTTTATTTGCCTAACTATAGCTACCTTAAATTACTATCGTCAGAACTCTATTCACAAAGACTATAAGATAACTTCCTAAGAGTCAATACCTTTAAAGACTCTCTTCTTATGTATCTGAAATTATACTTTTTTTCCCCAGTTCAATTATTGTCTTTGATTTATTATTTTTTTATTTTTATTTCAACTGCCATTTTATCACATATTCACTCAGAATCATCAGATCCTTCTGAAATTAATTTTTCAGTTTTTCTATATCAACACAAGCTTAATACCAAGTAAATTACAATTACCAAATTGATTTCTAATTTTAATAAATGTAATGTGTAATATATGAATCATATGCTAATTCATAATTCAATTGTTTACCTAAATTTTCTGAAACTTTGGTGTAATTTCATTTCTACACTAATGTCAAAGTTGGGAATTAAGAAGAAAAATTGGTATCTTTGAGGAAAGTAATCTCATGAAGGCTGGCAAAATGCCTATTTCTCAACTTCTTTTTGGCAGCTATGGTTAGTTTCTGAGTCCAACTCATGAAGACATTCTATTCTTCTTAATAAGGAGAACAGGAGAAAGGAATAACCTCTTCCTCATGCTGTGGAAAGACTGTAGAAGTCTTAACATATCCCTGCACCCACTATGTTGATCTCAGCCTACGAAGAGAACAGTGATTCTCTGTTCAGTTTCCAGTTCCTAACAAATTTATATTCATACATTTTTAATGGGGGTAGGAGGACAGTTCTGCTTCTCATCTTTCCATCTTCAAAAGCAGCTGTAAGGAAGCTGATGAGGGCTGTTCTCTTGATGGACAAAGAAGTCACACAACTAAAGGAGATTTTCCTAAACATTGTCCAACCTAGAATGTAATCAAGTCAAGGTTGCTGTCAATGCCAGCTGACATTTCACAGAGCTTAATTCAAAAATAGGAGATTTTTATGGACCAGTACATTAAAACAACGTGGAATGGTTCAGTACTACTGCAGCAAAACCCAGGCATTTTATTTAAACTGAAAAGGGGTAGTAAGACTAGAGGGGAAGATAGGAAGTAATTGAGTTAGCAGCCTTCTGCCATTTGAATAACATGTAAATAGGTGGGTCTATAGCCACCTGAATATAAAATCCTTTGTCCCAACTCTATTTAAAAGGCAGTATTGATTCATTCGATTTCACTTTATCATTCACAATGTGAAGTTTATGTGAGCTGTTTCCCACTGATTTGTCTATTCTGCTTCAAAGAATCCATCACTAATAATCTAACATATATTCTTCTAATTATTGTTATATTTCTCCATTGATAGTGCTTCTTTTTACTGGTATGTAAAAGTTTTTATTAAAACACAAAAGAGATAGTTTTGGCCAAGTGCCAAAAGAGATACACTGCTCTGTTCATATTGACATAACCTCCTTGAGCTCCCTTGCATAAACTGAATCTAGAGAATGAAGCAGAGACAGAATATATCTGATGTTGCTGAGTGATAAATAACATTACTTCAAATGCACATACTACCAAGTTTTATCTATCTTAAAAATTATCAACGTAGATAATTTTGGGGAACCAGACCAGTGTTTTGGTGCCTTTTAGATGACGGTTCATTCTAGATATTTATTTTAATGTTAATAGCTCAGTGTACACATATAAAGCTTTGGCAAAACATGACTGAAATGCACCAAACTAAAATTTCTCATTGTGACAAATAAGAAGGATAATACTGTATCAGTGAGAATGGGAAGGAGACAGCTATTATTTTCCCCCAAAATCTAGAATTCAATTGCTGGGGGAAAAGAAAAGGCCAAAAAAACCCCACCCCCAAAACCTAACACACAC
>NW_009620448.1:43221-44531 GCF_000690535.1 Cariama cristata | reverse complement strand
CCCCCCCCCCAGATTCATTGTGCTCAGACTTCAAACTGTGCTGTGATAAGAGGAAAAGATCAGATGATGAAAATCTAAAAGATTCTGATTATGAGATATTATGGTGAAAAGAGGAAAACTGCAGAAAGGCTGGTCAAAGGAATGTGGGTGTTATCTGCATATGCTTTGAACACCCATGTTAGCTCCACAACTGGAAGAAAAATACTCATGTTTAAGTTTACTCATGTTTTAATACTCAAAATAATCTGTTTAAGCTAATAAAACCTGTTGAAGCTAAATTGCATTATATAGCCAAACTGATGTATCTGTGCAACACTCCATCTTATTATATGAGTTCCTGCATCACACAGTGCATTACTAACTCATAGACATGACTGTTATTCTGTTTTGTGCTTTATACATTCTTTAGACTCCAGAGTCACATATACCACAGTATGTGGGTGAGAAAATCCATTTTAGCCACTTTTATAACTCCTTTATCATTCTTTTTCAAAATGCCATTAAGATATAGTCTGCTGATGGCTATAAAAATGAGAAATCTGAAAATGACTGTATGTGTTATGTCTTGAAGCTATACTAAAATTCATTAAAGTTATCCAATAAAGTATGGAGTTAATCATTAGTTTCAGGTGTGATATATTAGTGCAATGCTCTGTCATCACAAGAATCTTTGTTCTTTTTATAATCTCTCCCTAAGAAGTTTTTACATTAGCTGCAAAATGAGTAGTCTCAATGACAGGTAGAGACTTCTTTAAGGACAGGCAATTCTTGCCTTTCAAATATACTTGCCTAATCAGGATTCTGCAGGGAACATATGTACACTGGGCTATATATAGCCACAAGGAAAGTTTGAGTAAGCACAATCAATCTAAAATTAAAAAGAAATTTATTTTGGGAATTAGTGTTTAGACTATAAGAAAATCCCTATTTTTACTCAAGGTATTACATTCTTGCCCAAAATTTTACTATTTGTTGAGTCACAAGCTCACGCTTTTTTATTAATATCTTGACTTCACATTAATCTGAGGAAGAATACATGTACATAAGTACTGGAAAGAAAACAGACATCACAATAAAACTGAATTAATCTGCAAGTAACACGCTGAAATAACTAAGAGTTTTATACATATTTTTTATGTTTTCACTGTCTAAGAAGGAGATGTATCCAAGTTCAATTAATTCTACATTAGAGATCAATTGGCTTCTATACAAGAAGTCTGCAAGAACACTGATTGTGGAAATACTTCAGCAGAAATTGTTTTCAAAGTATTCCCTTTTCGACGGCCAGATAACTCTGAATACTTCGGGGG
>NW_009620448.1:2409-43190 GCF_000690535.1 Cariama cristata | reverse complement strand
CGGGGGGGGGAGAAAGACTTAGTACCAGAAAACTGAACCTTTACTGTCAGAGGAAAAAGAAATAGTCCAATAGACCTAAATGTAAAAATCTGCATTTACTAACATGGATCCCAAGTGTCCTAGCGTTAACATCTTAAAGCATGTCATATATCTGTCCACAGAAGTCAGATAGTTGTGATTATTTCCAAATGATGAAATAGCAATGTGTGTTTTAGGAAGGTAAGCTACAGGAAAAGCAACACTGAACATTTAGTACCATATTATTTTACCAACAGAGATCTCAAGATGGGTTCATTATTCAAAGAAAGAATATCAATACTTTTTAAACACAGATGTTATTTATTATGAAAGTTAAAAACCTAAATGGATTTTATCATAGGATATGAAAGACAAGCATGTACTTGGCAGCACCCATAGAGTACTTCTTTTAAAAAATAACTTATTCACCTTACCCTTGTTTTCTGGGATAGTGCTTTCTTTTAAATTATTTAAAATGCTTGCAGTACGACTTATGGCTACACAGTACACACAGGTAAGAGAAGCCAACATGCTGATTTTGGAATTTCTCCCAAATTGATCATGTCAGTTCAGTGTATTTTCTGATAAAATCATAGACATTGATGCAAAGTCTATTGCAAATTAACGGAAGAAAAGCTTAGACTACTAACATACTTCAAAAGCATCTAAGTTAACTGAGTAGGAAGCTGAGAAATAATATAGATTGTTCTGTTAATTTTCCTGTACTTGAATATGATTAAGAAAGCAATAAGCATATTCAAATGCATTAAGAATGACATGAAAAATTACACAGAAAATGTCATAGTGTCGCACTTATGGATCATGGCTATGACCCTCTCTAGAATCTGCTACACAATATTTACCACCTCCACTGAAATACTCCAGAGTTAGAAAGAGTCCAGAAAGGAGAAATTAGAAGTTTAATTATTTAATGTGTAGAACTCACAGGTAGTTTAGAGGGAAAGAATATTCAACAACAGAATTTGACATTAATTGGACTAATAAAAATATCCAGTCTTAAAAGTTTAAAAGAGACAACCATGAAGTTCTCGTTTTAGCATCAAAACTACATTTGAGGCAACCTTACATTTTATAGCAAAGATACCCAGAAGATATCCAAATAATGCATACTTGGTGTAACTCTCACTTCTCATGAAACATAAACAATCATCACTCCAGTCAGATTATTAAGCATCAAAACCAGAATCAGTTTTTCCTTGTCTTACTTTTTGATAGTATAAAACAATTGATGGGAAAAAGTCATAAATCTGTAAATTGCGAATTAAGTAAATAATCTCTTTTTTTTAAAAAAAAAGTAATGTCTAACTATCCTATTAATCTACATTACTAGAAAAGGTAGGCAGGGACAGATCTATATTTTGCCAGGATGTATATACTATCTACTAAAATGGATTCTTCTGCTTGTGGACGTGAAATAGTTTTGTCTCTACTCTTGTGGTTTCTTGAGTAAACATACTGGAGTTTCCTCTCACCACAATGAGGTTTTCAAATGCAAGAAGTAAGGCTGTTTTTTCTCTATCACTATTCAGCCATGTAAGAGTACTTGAGAACCGGGCACTTAAGCACTCGGAACAGAGCTGGGGAGAGAGAGGAATAGCCTCTGATACTGGCATTATCTACTCCCTGCATTCATTCTCTCAAGCATCTCGTGATATTTTTCCTGTGATTTGGGTACCAAAAGGACTCATTGCCATCATATATACACATTTTATACATACAGGTATACACACACATATTAAAAATTCATATTTATACCTGAAAAAGATGAGGACTTTATATCAAAAAAAGCGCCCTCCCTTAGTAAATGCTCATTTCCTACCTCCATCTGCTCATAGAGTCATGAAATGAATGCCTCAGAAAACAAGATTTCAGGTGGTTCAGAGTACTTCCTTAGAATCCTACTTTTAATACTTCTCACAAAGCATTCAAGCTCATTAATACTTCATGCTGTCAAATTACAACTTCTCTCTGCTGAATACAGTCTTCCAAAGGCAAAATATTTATGTTTCCAAAAAAACCCCTCTTCCTATTTCTGTGAAATCACATTACAGCCTTATTTGTTTTTCTGAAATGTGCAACTGTAACAGATGAGTAGCATGCACATATCTTTCAATCCCTTATCTTACAGAATATAACTTATCCAAGAATAAAGGCTTGTTGTGTTTGTGGATAAATTTTTGTGCAGTATACTTACTAAAATACTGACAGCATTATTTTTTGCAGACTGGTTTTGGTCTAATTGCTCTGTGATTTCAACACTCATTTCCTCCCAGTGAGGGATCTTGTATTTTAATTGGGAGTTAAATCATGGAATCATAGAATCATTTAGGTTGGAAGAGACCCTTAAGATCATCAAGTCCAACTGTTAAGCTGGCACTACCAGGTCCACCACTAATCCATGTCCCTAAGCACCATGCCTACACATCTTTTAAATACCTTCAGGGATGGTGACACTACCACTTCCCTGGGCAGACTGTTCGAATGCTTGACAACCCTTTTGGTGAAGAAATTTTTCCTAATATCCAATCTCAACCTCCGCTGGTAGGGGTACGGGGGGGATAAATCCTTAAATGAAACAAGATTTTGAAGTGAACAAACATAATTGAGATAAATGCTCAGGTCATACAGAATATTTTCACATGAAAAATGTAACATCTTTTCTTACCACTTAATCTAGATTTTAATCCCTCAGTCTTTAAAGCGATCGGTACAGCAGGGCATACAACACAAGCCTCTGTCCATGACTAGTAACCATAGTCACAGTCCTCTATAGCAATGCTGTTAACAGTACCCATGCAAAAATAAGAAAAGCTGATCTGCAAGAGCTACAGAGAAGTGATTACAATTGAATCTTACTTTAACCAATGTAAACACTGATTGCCTAGCTACCTTTTAAAAATATTTCCCCTTGTATTTTCTCCAATTAAAAAGAAAGCAGTGAGACAGAAATAAAGATTCCAAGAAGCTGAATGAAGAACAAAGTTCTATGAAATCCCACAGAGTGAAATAATTTACTTTTTCAGTCCTTTAAGGACCTTAAATTACTTTAAGGTCCTTTAAGCATTTTTGTACCATGGTAAATAACAGTACTATAAACTATTTTCTTGAACAGCACAGTGCCCTGAGTTCTTCTCTTCCTCATGATAGCAACACAGTGTCCAAATTAGCTTCCGCAGGAGAGAAATCTTCCAAACATCAGTCCAAGAAAACCACTACTTCAACACCCTGCTTCTAAGTGAAAATAGAATAGACTGTTGGGAGGAGCTGTGGAAAGAAGCTTCACAGACCAACTCCTTCATATGAAAAGATAAGTCTAAGTCTTCCTGTCAATGTACAGTATGAGCATTAAAAGCTGTACAGTAAAACAATCCATGTAGAAAAAAGGTATAGACATAGCACAACGAAAACTTCAGACTGAAATTATTTTGTTGATTTAAAACCAAATTAAGCTTTAATGAAATTATATTCTTACTTCATTGTATTTCCAAAATCAGTCATTCATAATAATAAACATGTATTTAGGAAACATTTGAAGACATTTAATAAGAAGGTGAGACATGTTTCTTGTATCTTACTTTTTCATCTATATACATTAATTTCCTAGTTAGGATCATTTTAATCATCAGCTACATATAAGAGTTGACTGTAACTGCATGAACATATAAATACGTGCTAATGGCTTTCTTCTTAGCAATGTGCAACTAAGAGGCCAGATTAATAAGACAGTAATTTGCTTCATATTTTCAAAAGATACTAGTTCAGAGAGAGTACACGCATTCATATATGTATTATATTATATAACTTCACTTATTTTAAATATAAAACAAAATTAAAACATTAGTATTGTATTAACATAGCAACAAAGTTTTTTTAAAGAAAATTCCAACGTGTCTACTATAAATCTTTAATCTCAAGTTCTAAAACACAGGAAAGTCTTAGTTACAATTGTAAGTGGCTAAAGGGATATAATTGCCCAACGCATATATTTTTAATTTGATTCTAAAAAGTGCTGAAAGACACCTGTGTGAATTTTCTTTATATGCTGCAAAACAAGACCCACACATGGTAAAAATTACAATTTTGTGTAATGGAGCTTAACTTTCTATGGCAATCATAACCTTTAAAATTATAACATTAGGAAAATTTACTGTAATTTTTCAAAAGCATTTTAATGACTTCTTAAGTCCACACGTTTTGTGTGTTTTGGTTCCAGCATATTTATTTCTCTTTGACTAAATTACAAAAACTAGAAATCTAAGTATTAAACATTCAAACCTAAATATTACTTTGTGTCAATTTTTATGTTATCTTTATTAATCTAAACATTAAATTAACAGGTCATGCTTACCTGCATGTCCTATTTACTTGCTGAAGATAGAAAAAAAAATCATAAGACTTGCTGAAGATAGAAAAAAATCATAAAATTATAAAAGACATTTAACTGTTTACTCATCAAATATTAGTTAATTCTATACAGTTGCAATAGATCAATGCACCCAAAATAAAACTATTTCAATCTCTAAGGAAAACATTAAATCTCTAATTGATGTTTGAAGCAAGAGAACTGGCTGTACTTAATAGGTATTTCATCTATTCTGAAGTCATTTCCTTGGCTTCTACCTTTGAACCTGCAGTAAATCTCTCTGCCCTCAGTCCCTCTTTCAGCACCTAAAATAGCCCACGTACTTTTGGTTAGACCAATGTTGAGCTAAGAATGGCACCATAAATATTCTGGGAAGAGATGTGATTTGCATTAACAGAGAATATGAGTTACTACAAGGTTTCATATTTCTAGTATTAGCAAATCTTTTTGAAAGAGGCAAAATTTTTTTAGAGTTGGCAGGAGATCTTGCAAAATGAAAGAGGAGATCGTAAATTGGATGTTCTTTACATCAAAGTGCTTTTGCTTTGACATCATAATCAAGTAGTTTCTACAGTATGTGCCACTGTTGGCAGGTTAAGTAGGAAAGAACATTTTGCACACCAGATGTCTAACTCTTCTGATGGAAGTGTAATGTGTAGTTTTGGGAAAAAAGTTACTACCCTATCTGAGGGATTTTTATGTTCTTCAGAGTAAAGAAACAACTCGGGAGTCTTTTTAGGATTTTTTTTTCTTGAAATCCTTACCAATAGGGAGTTGAAAATCAGTTTTATTGAGTGGTATAACCCAGGGTAATCTACAACATTCATATTCCTTACAGTGGTCTTATATCCTTAATTCCTCTTCAGCTTCCCTTTTTTTTCCCTTTTCTTTGAGAAGGATGTGTTTATGTTATCGTTGTTTTGATGATCTAAAGTCCAGTAATTTCTAGAGTGATTTTATTTTTCTTCCTTGTCATTGCTTTTTGTATAACCAATAATGATTAAGCCAAGAACAACAGAACTGCTTTTAATGTCACCCAGAAAACAATTCATTATATTAACTCTCTGTATTTAGAAAGAATTGGTCCCCAAATAAAAATTTTGTCCAATTTAAGCTACAAGATCAAGTCAGGCTCAGTGTGGAATATTTTGTTTCATGGACATAGTACAGATCTCTCCACATTATTATTGAGACAACATTCCTACAAAAATGCAGTTTGGCTGCTTTTAATAAATTACTTCGGCAACTTCAGAAAATGGCTTTCCTCTATTAAATAATCATGGATATAGGAAAACAATCGGTTATACTCAAGGATGTAGGAAATATATTCCACTGTGAATTTGTAATTTTTATTAGTTATTGTGGACAGAACAATTATTTTTTTAGGGTCTGGTCACTAAAATGACATAGTGAAATCAATATGAATATGTATTGTAGTATGCAATATCAATAGATGATGCAAAGCTACTGGTCATTTATCAATCATGACACTTAATTACTACTTTAAGTATTTAACCAGGCTTCTGATATCAGAAAAATCAGCTCCATGTAAAGGTTCATGTGCAGTGTGTTCTGCAGGCAATTTCTTTTCACAAGTGTCCAAAATAAAGTGTGCTGTCCATATGAGAATTTGTTTCAATATGTGCAAATTGGCATCAATCAAATCCCTTCTAATGAATGACTTTGAACAAAGGAGAAAATAATCATAATTCTGCTTCTATCAAGTTTAGCATGAACTTGAAAGGCAACAGGATTCCAGCATGAACAGGGAAGATGGAATCCTCTTCCATAGTTTCTCTCTTTGCTGATCGCTATTGCAACCTAAAGGAATTAATTCCTAGCGCTCTCATTGCTATATTGTGACTACAAAGATACGTAGTACGTACAGTTAATCTATAGCTTGAAAGATACTTTAAACATGTATACATAGTACAAGGTTTCCAGGATTAAAGCTATAAAGGGAATTTGATCAATTCATGAACAGTATCAGAGGACACAGTTGCTCATTACAATGAAGCTTTAGATTAGGTGACTTACAACCCCTTTTCAATAGTATATCTTAAAAATCAAATCGAGGTAAGAACTTCCATGTTTCTAAAACACTATTTTCAGTTGAAGTTAACATGGCAGGAGCAAACAGACTCTCACTGTGTTTTTCAGTACATTTATCCTCACTTCATACTGTGATTCATCACAGTCTGGGTGCAGTGATTTGAAAGTCCTATAATGCACTAATGCATTACTGATAGCTATTTTCATTTATTAAAAGCAGTACCAGAATTCTTAAAGCATTTCAAAGCCTTGTTCCTCTACAGCAACTTTGGCAGAGACCCTGACATAGCTGAAAGTAGCTGAAACACTTTTAAATAAAAAAAAAAAAAGCATTGACATGAAATGGACTCTTTCTGTCTTTCTCTTCTCAAGTTACCGTACATAGAAAGTATTGTCTGTTCTTGCTAATTAACAGGAACAGGCCCCCTCCTCCCTTACATAAATATATAATAGAGAGAAAAGAAAGCACTCAGCTACACAGCGCCCTCACAAGGGAAGATAGCCATACGAGACATCCATCCTTTATCCTGCAGTGTAAGGGAGAACAATTGCATTGAAGGAAAAAAGGTATTAAGGATCTGTGGTTGCTAGCTTTCCATGGCTACATAAAGAAGTTGTATGGCAGTGATTTAAGTTCCAGAAAGCACTTTACAATTTATTTGTTCCTTTAAGAGCTTGAAAAATACTGGTGAACTTGAACTAAAGATCTGAATGTTGCAGATCCTGAGAGGGGTTTGACACTGACCTCAACACCAGCATTAGTCTTTTAGTATTAAAAAAAAAAAAAAAAAGGTGTTATAGTGCACAATCATAGCGCTTTGTAATAAAGACAGCAGGCTAAATTAAATTTGAATAGAAACCAACTATTTTCATATCCATTAATCAGGTACAGAATTCTAGAGAAGATATTAATCAAATAGACATTTGTGTATCATGATCGTAAATTGCAAGGATTCAGTGTAAAAAATCACAGCCCTGCGATCACTAGACAAGTCCATAGTGATGAGGCACATCTAAAATCAAGTCAGCAAGCTGTGGTCAGGATCAGCAAAGCAAAGGCTTAGGCACAGTCCTACCTACAACATACCTTAGGAAAAGACCAAGGGCAAGGGCCCAAGCCCACAGCTCACTCTTACAACCCAGCTGTTTCACACTGCCTAACCCAAGCCAGCTGTGCCAGCTCCTGGGCAGCTGGACCCATGTTGGAGCTGGCCAGAGTCTGGCCACTGGACCTCAGGGCATGTCAACAGGAGGCTGTAGACCCTGGGGGAGAACTTGGAGTCCTGACAACATCAAATGGTAAGTGGCTTTGGAATTCCTTCATGTGTTTCTCCAGGTGAGAAAAATAGCCTTTTCAGAAATGTCTGCCTTATTCCATTGAAGAATTTGGGTTAGATCTGTAAGCTTTAGATGACTAAAGGCCGCTGAGATTACTCTTAACCTAGATAGCACGATACTGATGCATCAGTATATTTTTAACTTTACTTTTCAGAAGACAAGTGGGTTTATTACCCAAGCACTACAGTATTTCTAATGCTTCCTATTTTTTAATATTTTCTCTACTTTAGATCTCAAAAACACTAAGAAATATTGCAGAAAAAGTCTCAGTGTCTTAGCTAAGGGTCTTAAAGATTCCCATTACTCCTAAATCTGAAGAAATGGTCACCAAATACCAAATGCAGTCTTATCAATTTATTGTGTATTCGCATGCTCTAATGGCAGAAGTTAAAAGAAAATGACACAACAAAATATAAGAAGTGATCACATTGCCTGTATCAGTGTGTAGTTCCTTTAGGGTCTTAAAATAAGTAAATAATTCATCTTTTTAAAATAACTTCACAATAGTAGTATTGCTAGTAAATAACTTCAGCTACATTTAGACTCAACTGCATTCAAAATGCTGTAATAAATTAAGGATTTATATATACTTTAAGACAGTGTTCTCATTTTGATTTAGCATATACATTTAATTTCAAATTTCAGAAGCATTATTAAATTGAGTAAGATATAAGTCACTAAAAAATTCTGCCTAAACCCCAACTGTATTATGAACCTTGAAGTCTGTTGGTTTTTTCCTTAATTTTAGGCATGGTCATGGTTTCTAAAACTGATTATCGATTTTGGTGTTTCAAGCTGAAATAACACAGACTAAATTTTCAGGAAGCAGACTGTAAGAGTTCTGCACTGCAAATCAGTTTAGAATGCTATAATTTTTTATTAGTAGCAATTTTTTTAGACTCTTGGTCATGATACTTAGAAATACAGCAAAACCCTTACTTGAGTTCTTTCAACTGTACTGTTATATTTACTGCTCACCAAATCAGGAAACCTGTTTTGTTTGTTCAGACAAGCCCTCAGAACAAGATGGGGTATTTAGGAATACATCTTAAAGCATATAGTTTAAAGCAACCTAATGCTCCCTTCTTTAATAAAATCTTATGTTTTCTTTTCAATTGTAGGACACAGCTTTATGCAGGTTTTATTAATTTAAAAAATAAATTTTTTAATTCTTTTAAGAAGTTAAATAAACTCTACAAAGCATGCCAATTGGCAGGCACAGATGCCCACAATTCACACACTGACGTTTATAAAGCACTTTACAATTAGTCACCAAAATAAAATATTAAAAAAAAAAAATCAAGCAAGCTGGCAATACACATTTAATTCTGGTTTTCATGATTAGTGATACTTTCCAAATCGATAATACCATAAAAGGAAGATTTATTTTACCTGTAGAATAAATATAACAGAGGAGAGTGTACTCTTGCAATGTAAATACAGGAGAAAAAAAATCAGAAGGCATGCAAAACCAACATCAAGAAACCTCACATTTTATATTATACTGTGTATTATTATTATTTCTCTAACTACCCTAAGTATTTAATTTCAGTAACACAGTATATTTTGTTTGTGATATGCAATCAGTTTCCACATCCACAAACACAACATGAAAGTATGCGAATGGCTAAAGCTGTTTTAATCCACCATGAAAGACAAATGTTCTTCCCCAGGCTGCAACATTTGTATCCAAGTTCCTAATTGCTTTCCATGCCCTAACAGGTTTTCTTTTTACACTGATGTACTTTCCTGGACTCCTGATCACTCCCTTAGGCCCAAAAATCATTATGGAGTTTTACATATTCTGTCCAAAATACTTCTTTTCCCACTAATTATTTCCCTACTTCATTCTTTGAGATGTTTCTACAACTAGAACTGAAATGAAATAGATAAACTGGTAATTTTATCAGTAGATGATAGGCATATTATACAGGTTTGGTTCAGGTTTGTTTGGTTTCTTTCAAGATGGTACATAGCAGAAAGTATATTGCAACATCATGTTTCATTCAATATATTGCAATGTATGGGTATTTATGTATCATATACATTGGATAAATTGGGGGGCTTAGGCATGAAGCAATAACAACAGAAGTTGTTGTCAATATTACAGTTTGGCTTTTAAAAATTCAGGGAACACCATTTAATCTTAATTATACTATAAGTACAGGCACTCTGTAGTGAATAAATGTTAATGTCTTTCTATACTAAAATCAACAGTCACTCAAATGCAACAGAAAGCTTATATTTGAAGGAACCAAAGGGGTCAGAAAAAACCAAAATGCAGCTGTTTGCTCTCACTTATAATTATGTACCTCTGTTTGAATAAACATTTAGGTTGAACGCATTACTAAGTATATTTCATTAAAGATAAGCAAGCAACCTATAAAAATACTGAGAAGAAAATAAAGAAATTAAAAATATAAATTCTCAGAAGTATTAAACAAAAGCCAAGGAGGTAATTACTCTATGCAGAATATTTAGCACAATATCCTGGAATCATATTATGACACATAAAACCACAGCAACTGTTTATCAAATAGTACAATTTTGAAAACTGTTTAATCCAGATAAAGAAAGCCGACTGGGATCAATAGTAGTCTTTCCATTGACATTTATAGACTTTATTAGAAGTCCTGGATGATCAAAGTTTCCTAGATACTGTTATTTTATTAGTTCATATGGAATTTTCTGGTTTCTGTTTGGCATATAGTATTTGTAAGTACCAAATATATTCAACGTAGGTACACAGCAGTGGACAAAAATCCACATGGTAAAACTCAAAGTAAAACAACTCTCCACCACCACCACCAATCCTAAAAAAAACCCAAAACACAGACATTTTCTCTGTAGTGTACTACACCCTTCCAACAATGTTAAGTTCTAAAAGTTTAGTTAACTTCAAAAAAATTTCAGTCTGCATTCAGATCTATGACAACCAGAAATACGAAGAACTAGGATATTTCAAGCTCAAATTCCTAGAATTCAGACTTTTAAAATAGTTCCCATGGTATTTTATAACAGAAAACATCATGTTCTTATAAGCACACACTGGAAGACTTGCTTGAGCAACTTAATGAAGATTGTATTAGAAAGCCTGAACAGATCAGACTGTTTAAGTTGGGTCAGCTCCTTCACCCGACTCCTACGAGTCTGATCACAGGATAGATCCAACTATGCTTCAAGAATACCAAAGTATTCTCACCTCCTTTCAACATCGCATTGTATATGTCATTAGTAAGACACAGCTTGCCCTGAGGATTATCACCAGTCAAATAATAAATAATTTTGGATGATGTTAAATGTATAGACATGAAAGACTGCACATAGTACACAACATAATAGTTATGAAATTTAGCAGCCTATAATTTGACAATACATCATTTATATGTTGCTTTTATTCTGTACAGGCTAAAGACAAATAGAGATGTGTTTTGTGTGCAGTAAGTCTCCTTCATAGACAGCAGAATGAGTGTTGTGGGGTTATTCGCTTAATTTTGTATTACCTGAAGTGCCAGTTTTGCTAAGGATTGATGTCTGGGTAGAGTTCAAGATCTCACTGGTAAACCTCAATTCTGTTGGATTTTTTTGTTTGTTTTGAACAGTAAGAAGTATACTTTTGCTACTGAATACTAGATTTCTGAGCTGTGTGAAATTTCAGCTAGATTTGCAAGACGTATGAAACATTAACTTGCGTAGCAGCTATTATCTTTGGCCACTTAATATCTTTAATAAGGCTAAGGTAAGAGCCTGACTCTTAAGCATTCCTCTCTCCTGTAGATTTTATTACATAGCAATGGAGATAAAGATTGCAAATTAAATGGTTTTGGAGTCTGTAGTTTGATACAGTTAGCAATATTACAGAACTATGTCAAAACCCTGGCAATTGCAGTAGTATTAAGCATGCAAAGGAAGATCTTTGTGTTTCATCTCATACTGCAGTGTGTGTCCCCTTGCCTCATTTCCAGGTCACTATCTCTGTCCTTCTTGATCATTATGTTTAGCTATTATAAGACCTTAACATGCAAAAGGTTAGGAAGGTTTCAGTGCAATTACACAGCCTCTGGGATCATCCCACTTACTAAAATAAACACATCAGAAAGCCTTAAATTCTTTGTAGGCATATTTTCAGCCAAGTCTAATTTTCTTATGAATATTAAGTACAGACTTAACTAGATAGCTCCCCCCTCTGTTTTAATTCTATAAATTATTATATATAATGCATTATATGAGATTTGTTGAGTATTTATTGGAATGAGAGCAAAGCGAGCTACACTGTTGGGGACAAGGAAAGCGGACAGGAGAAGAGCAAGTGTCATCTATCTGGAATTCTGTAAGGCCTTTGACACAGTCCCCTGCAACATCCTTTTCTCTAAATTGGAGAGATATGGATTTGATGGGTGGGCTATTCGGTGGATAAGGAATTGGCTGGGTGGTCCGGTACAGAGAGTAGTGGTCAACAGCTCATTGTCCAGATAGGTATCAGTAACAAGCGGTGTCCCTCAGGGGTCCGTATTGGGACGAGTACTGTTTAATATCTTCACCAATGACATAGACAGTGGGATCAAGCACACTCTCAGCAAGTTTGCAGATGGCACCAAGCTGAGTGCTACAGTTGACACGCCTGAGGGATGGGATGCCATGCTATCCAGAGGGACCTGGACAAGCTTGAGAAGTGGGCCCATGTGAACTGGATGAGGTTCAACAAGGCCAAGTGCAAGTTCCTGCACATGGGTCAGGGTGACCCCTGGTATCAGTACATGCTGTGGGATGAAGGGATTGAGAGCAGCCCTGAGGAGACGGACTTAGGAGTGCTGGTGGATGAAAAACTGGACATGAACCATCAATGGGCACTTGCAGTCAGAAAGCCAGCTGTACCCTGGGCTGCATCCAAAGCAGTGTGACCAGCAGGTCGAGGGAGGGGATTCTCGCCCTCTACTCCGCTCTGGGGAGACCCCCCTGCAGTACTGCCTTCAGCTCTAGGGCCCCCAACATAGGAAGGATATGGACCTGTTGGAGTGAGTCCAGAGGAGGCCACAAAGATGGTCAGAGGGCTGGAGCACCTCTGCTGTGAGGACAGGCTGAGAGAGTTGGGGTTGTTCAGCCTGGAGAAGAGAAGGCTGCGGGGAGACCTTAGAGCAGCCTTTTAACACTTAAAGAGGGCTTATAAGAAAGATGGGGACAGAGTTTTTAGCAAGGCTTGTTCCAACAGGACAAGGGGCAATGGTTTTAAACTGAAAGAGGGTAGATTCAGACTAGATATAAGGAAGACATTTTTTATGATAAGGGTGGCGAAACACTGGAACAGGTTGCCCAGAGAGGTGGCAGATGCCTCATCCCTGGAAACGTTCAAGGTCAGGCTGACGGGGCTCTAAGCAACCTGATGGAGTTGAAGATGCTTGTTGCAGAGGGGGTTGGACTAGATGACCCTTAAAGGTCCCTTCCAATCCAAACAATTCTATGATTCTGTATTTCAGGAACTGCTCATTTCAATAGCCTCAGTTTGAAAAACTTCCCTTACTGAGCACACACACACACAGAGGCAGCGTTTCAGGAAATCTGGAAAAGCCTGAAGATTTTTAGAAAATTCAGAATCCTACATTCAACAGAAATAGATTCTTAAATATGGTACAGTAGGCGCTTCACTAAACTATTTTACTGCCTTAACATTAATATGCAGTACAAATTTTATAGATTATTTTTGAAATGTAAAGGAACCCAACGGCTTCCAGAAATTCCCAAAATTTATTTTTATCCATTGCATCATTCCATGATGGCCTTACATATTGGTGAATTCACATTTCACTACATAAGCGTACCAAGGACATGTACTAAGAACAAGAAGTGTCATGCCTGAAATACATTTCACATTTCAGTTGTGAAAGAAGCAAATTACCTTGACAAATTTTGGTCACTATCACACAGGCAGTAATTGTCACTACATTCTTCTATGACTGATATAACAGTGTCTGCAACTGGTGTCTTCTTCTCTGACCTAGAGCATTTAAAGATTACAAATGTTTAAAAAGACAATTGATACAATCTACAGAATGTGACAAAAGAATGATTAGTCTTTTAAAAGCTTTTCTCTCCTCCCTCCTTCCCCCCCAAAAAAACCTTGAATGGTAAGGGAAGGCATTGTTACTTGTACATTATAAAACATCACTTATTTGACTCAGTCCTCATAACTTACTTCAGAAAAAATTCAAGTTACTACATCTTCAAGAAATATCCTTCTTAAAGGATATAGAGTTTAACACTGTTCAGAGGTTCTGGTATAAAAATCACTCTACATCTTACTGTGTGAGAATATATCAGGATGTCATTGGTTCTGCCTTTTTTTTTTTAAGTATATTTATATGCTCAAAAATAACATCACTTTCCACTTTCATCACTTCATAAGCATGGTGGGAGAGGAGGGCAGGAGAGAGACAGACCAAATATGACTCACTACATACAAGCAACATGTAATAGCAAACAACTCACCTGCTCACAATGCAGCACAGCCAGACTTCCTTTTCTGTACTTCAGAATGGAAAGTCCTGGCAGGACAGAACGTTACTCACTTTTCCTCAGTCACGATCTACTTAAATTCTTCTAGTTCTCCTCTGAAGGAACTGTAGAGGATCAGTGTCTCCATCAGACTTGTATAAAGGCTGACATTCACTTACAGAGTCAGCAAATGAGCAAAAAGTAGTTGTTCTCATATTTTCATCCCTATGGCCTTACAGCTATGTTAGATACTCCCTAAAAACAGATATGTTAGATATTCCCAGATTTTTGTGAGACTTATGTTATATAGACTGAACCAGTACAAGCCTATTCCTTTTCTTGCAAGTTATGTGCAATCCAGTATGTGCTGCTAAAATTGGTAACAACACTCTAATAGTGTAAACACTATGACATGTTCGATTCTGTGCTGAATGGGTTGGATTCTGCCATCTCTGTAAAACACCACAGTGAGGCAAGATCTTTATGCTCTGAGAAAAGATCATAGAATGTAAATTGATGTACACTGAAGCTTTATTACAAAAGGTCATAAAGGATTAATATGGGGGCCTCGTTATTTATCCAGTATTGGGATTTGTCACATTAATACCTCTAGAGATACTTTTATTATTCCCCATCACATATCAGGACTGGATCCAGTATGACAGTGGCCACTTGTCGGGGAGAAAGCGTACAGCAGTGAAAATACTGGCATGACAACAGCTTTGCTACTTGGTATATTTATTGATTCATTATCTCCAATTCTTCAGGTTCCATTTGCCTCAGTGTTACAACCTCCCTGGCTCAGACGCATGTTTTTAGTTGCCAAAGCCAAAAGAGCGAGGGAGAGGAGGCACAGATACTGGCTGAAAGTGCCATTCTGTTTATATGTAACTGCCAGTGAAAAATGGAGTTTTACAGAAGCATACAGAGAAAATGAATATTCCCTCAAGCATTTAATCAAGAATCTTTCAGCTCAATTTGTGCATTGCAGGCTGTTTGTATTGTTCATAGCACACCTTTTCTCTTGCTTTGTGTAATATCCTATATTATCTAAAATATGAGGACAAGTATTAATGCAAATATACTATGTAAATAATATTCCTATACTTCCTGTACATCAATTGTCTTAAGAAAAGATCTTAAATTTCTAAATACATAACAGAAGCAACTAGTAATAAAACCGGTTTCTGGACTTCAGCAGAGGAGGGCTCACTTCAAGTCTTAAGAAACCATTTTCTACTCAAAATCAGCCTTTCCGACATGTGGTAATTTGAGATTCATTCACATTATTGATCCAGGCTTCTGGAATTTACCTCATCCTTCCAAATCCAGGATCCCAAACTAGGAAAAAAATAAAAAATAATTTAAAAAAATCTAACATAAACTTCCCAGGGAACAAAGCTTAGTGTGTTGAACTTCAGTTGCAGTTGAAGTGCCTTCAAAGTCCCTTACACTCTACTTATTTTCCAAAAGTGTAAAGGGACAGCGTTCATGTACACCAACAGTAGCAGAGATTCATTGTTCATTTTAAAGATGAAGCACTACAGTGTTACTTACTTTGACAGTGAAATTAAGTTGTAGATATCAGATTTCCTCCACTAATGCTAACTGCTGGCAAATATTCAATAATAAATTACAGCATTTATTTGAATTCTTTCTGTGTGTTATTCAAAAGCTACCTCTATATCACATCACTTGACTCACCTTAAAAAGTCTCCATGAGGACGCTTGTGGAGGGTTCTCCTCCTACCCTTCAGATGGTGAAGGTCATCCCAGGATTTTTCATCAAGACATACCACATTTCAAAAGTCCCAGTAAAAATTAGAAACACACCGTTACAGTCATTTGTGTGACAAATCTTTGTCCTCCTTAATTAGCTCTCACTTTTACTCTTCTCCTCTCCGTTCACATGAAGTTTAAATCCTCTTTTTTACAAAAATAAAAGCAATCCTAATCCTGGTCATCTCCCTTATTAATATTTCATCTACCTCTCATAGCTAAAATTATTAAAGTTTTACAGTTACTATAGAGAGGACTTCTTTATTCTGATCCTCAGCTGCTTCTGATTTGTCTTCTGTCCCATGCACTTCATTGAAAATATTCTATTCACCATCTTCAGTGATCTATTTATTATGAACTCTAAAAAAATCCACTACTCAATCTCCGTATTTCTTTACTATTAGGTTCCTTCAAATATACTGACAAGCTTTTCTTGGAAATTTAGCCCTCTCTCAGATCTCTTAAAACTCCCTAAACTGCTCTATATTGTTCTCCATTTGGTTATGGTTAACCCCTTCAATGTTCCAGCCAGGTTCTCTAGTGCATCTAACAGAAACTTCATTTTCCTCATCAATCCCCATTTCCATATACTGAAAAGGTAAGTCACACCTTGCATTGGCTAGTTACTCCAGCATTCCAGCTTGCCCTTTACATTTGAGGAGTTCCCACTGGCTGACAAAAACTGCTCCATTTTCTCATTCAGAGTCCTTCTTAGAAGTCCCTTGAGGGGTAAGATTATGTTAAAGCCGGCACAAATCCCAACTGATGTACCTATACAGCTTTGGGTCTATACCAGGTTCACAGCCAACCATCTCAGAACCTTTACAAATGAGCTTGCATCTGTCTATCTGAACCTGTCCCTATGAACAATAAAAGTTTTAATTAAAAGATAACAGAAAATAGGTTTCTGAAGACATTATTCACTACCAGTTGAAAACTGTAAATTATTAAATGAGTTTGGAAATATTAGACCTTCCTCAAAATCTTACTTCTAGCCTCACAAAGTTTGCAAAGAGGGGGGAAAAAATAATTTAAAATTTCTTTCAGTCTTCAGGAAACAACTAAAATACTACTAGGAAATGCATCTTTGTGGCTTTTCCATCCGAGTTGCTCAAACTCTTTTGCAAATTCTTTTTCTTCAGATGAAGTTTGATGCACACTTCTCATTAAAAACTACAGTATTTTTCAAGCTGCCCAATTGCCACAGATACATAATTTTTTTTGACTTTATATTATGTTTATTATACATCTGTAAACAAACCTAAATCATTAAAGTAAAAAATGTAAGATGATTTAATAACCACTAGCAGAATGCAAAGATATTTTTACTTTATCATCCTAATTCATGTCAAGTTATGCAACAAGCAGTGCATATTGACTTGATAGATTACTCTTTCGTGGAATGATAAAAGAAATTTTAACTGATCTCTCATTTGCCAGTATGAAGAAAAAAAATTTTTTTCCCAGATATGACAGCCCATTAATACATTATGACTGTACTTAATATCCTGAAAGCTGCCTCTATGTTCAATACACCTTACCATATGGAGATTTAGCAAATGTACACGTTTTTAAACCAAGAAAACATGATCCCTATAAACTTTACAGACAACTTCCCTGCTTTTTATGAGCATTTCCTATATCCTCTCCAGTATAGGTTTCTGTTTCATAGCTTTCTACCATTAAAAATGTTAAGCTTTTGATTCTGTTTTGGATGTCACTCCTCCTTCCTTCAAAAAATTCTGAAATGCATGATTGCAATTCAGTTGTAGTATTTTTTTTAGTTCCAAATACTCAGGCACTGTTTCAGCTTTTCCCTTCCCTCTGAAAAACACATTAAATATACTGAGAGCAAAAATACAGTTCTGAACATAGTAACTGAAGGAAAAAACCACCATGTTCAACAAATTATATGACGATGATTGTACTTTCAGATATTTATTATGCTTCAGTACAAACCTCCTGGAAATGACTAGTGCTGACATGGTCTACATAAACTTTCAGAGATAAGTGATTGCTGGTCAGTGAAATAAATGAAAACTGAAGCAGAAGAAGGATCTCTGCATCTCTCAAAATCTAAGCATATGGAATATTGTTCAGGGGGTGCATTTAAGCAGAGGATGGCTATGCATCAACATGGATGCCTCAAGAAAACAAATCCTAAGACATGCAAAAGCAAAGTTGCTTGCTACTGCACTGATCCAGATCATAGAAATAATTTATTACAAATACTGTTGCACAGAAATATCAGCAAGTGCCTTTCCTTTTACTTGTCGTGATTTCTACACTACTGAAACTTTTGCCTTTAAGTCATTTCCTGGAGTTACAAAGCAAAACAGAAGGATGCTTGTCTGGGACAGAAGACAGATAATCTTGCAAGAGTATAATATTTTCCACCAGTGCAGATATACACACTGTTACGACTTCCAGGACTATTTGACTGGCTCTTACCTCTATAGAAGTGCTAGTTAACTCCAGTAGTGTAACCACTCACATCTGAAAAGCAGCCCAGTCATAACTTCAGACTGTTTTTAATGCTTTCTCTGTAATTTCTGGAGGAAGAGTGGCATTTTAATTGAAAACAGATATTTTAAGGGATGGACTGCAAATCAGTCAAAGAAACTACAATCAATCAACGAAGATCCTAAGCAGGATCTTCTATTCTTATAACACAGTAGTGAACTTAGCGTCAAGTGACAGGAACAAAAAAAATCCACCTTAATTTAAGAATAAGTAATTAACAATTATGCTGGTGACTGTTAAGCTTCAGACATTTCCTAGCATATCAAAGCAATTTGGATCATGAAAATCAGTAAACTTCAATGTCTTGAACATACTATTTTTTCCCATGTTTTCATATTTAAATTAAGACTCCATCACTTTCTTCTTGCTGAGGAGATAGTGTACATTCCTGTTTGACTGCATGTCAAGAAAAATCATCTTTCAAGACAAAAACGGACAACACATTAAACCCTGAGAGTGAAGAGATCTTTTGATTTCTTCTCTGCTTCTAGAAATATCTCTAGCTTAAAATGAGATTAAACACTTTACATAGAGAGCGCATTGGTGGCCCTATAAGCTCTATGTAAGATTTTCACATACAAAGCAACAGAGAAGCTCGATATAATTGTAACAAGGAATTTTTCATTTCCAGGGTAGCAAAAAGAAAACACTAATTGACTAGCTGGTTCTGGAAGATTAGAATATATTTTTTAACTATCAGAAAATAGTTTTCTTATCCTCAGATTTGAATGTATTAAATGTTTTTTGTTTACATTGCAACTAGTACTTACTAGCCTACATTCACTGATTTCATTTATTGAATAAACATTCATTAAAAGTTTCATTTATTCTTTTCATCTGGTTTCCTCTTATGCTTTGTTGTTCATTTTTTGAGCAGTTGCTGTGCAGAAATTAACAGTAAATATTATAAATGTTTATGACCAAGCTTTGGACAAATCAAGCCAGAAGACACTGTTTCTCTTCAGCTTAGTTAAAATTTAAAAAAAAAAACAACAAAAAAACACACAACAAAACAAAACAAACAAAAAAAACACACACAAAAAAACCCACACAAAACAGAAATAGCAAAAAGCCAGGAGGATACATAGGTCTGACAGGTTATTCTTTGTAGGGGTGAAAATATCACCAGGATACATAGAAGCTTTGTCTTCAGCATGATGCTGAATGTCAAAAAATAGTTGAGAAAGGTTATAGAGAATAGAGATTAATGCATTCCAGCAGATCTCCATTTTGAAGCATTTTAGCTTCATAAAGAAGAATAGATATGGAAATGAAAAGAAAGATTTTGAAGCAAAAATAACATGCAGATACTTTCTTATAGAAGAAAAACAGCTTTCTAAAATATCTTAACAAATACTTGTTTAAAATCAAGCAAAGCCTAACTAAAAGTTGCTCAAGACCTGGTATAAAGCTTGATTCCGCCGAGACAAAACCACTAGAGATGCTGTCACATTACACAACAAGTATGATGAAAATTAAGTACCAAATAAAGAAGAATAAAATTTAAGGAAAAATGGTTCTGAAATCTAGGTGTTGGGGTTTTTTTCCTCTGAAAACAAACATTCCGTCATGCTACTGTAATGAGTTGACATGAACTATGGCACTAAAAGTCAAAGAAATACTTGGAAAGTTTATGTAAAACTGATTTATCTTTTGCTTTGTCTCAGCTACAGCAAAAAAAGGCAAACAAGTGCTTTGGTTTCTCAAATACTAAGATTTGATGATGTAGTTTCTATGGCTCCAATCATGTGTCAGTCACTGGATATTTTTAAGTTCCAAATGAAATTATTTACAAAAATATTTATAAAATAGACTACATAGTTATTAACAGATATGTATTATAACAAACAAGAACAGTATTTGTGACTAAAAAATGTTTCCTTGTGTTTACCACATACAAGACCCCTTATATTTAGGGAATAATTAAGATATTAATTTAGGGAATAATTAAGATAATAATGAAATATTAATGGAAATTTTCACTTGTCTTTTGATTCTTAATAAAGGCTGCCTATAGGATAGTTTAAGCATATAAAAAAAATCCCAAGAAAGAATATTTTAACTCAAAATTTTACAATTTTGCTCTCAGTTCATATTAATAGAAAACAGACAGCCTGTTCTATTTACAAAAAACCAATTTAATTGTGTAATAATTAGGTTGAAATCAAGATAGACAACTACATTCAAACAATAAATCTCACAAAAGAGTAGTAATTTTATTTACTGTTATTATACAGTCATAAATTTGCATTAGAAAAGTAAAAAATGCTTTCATCTTTAAAGAAAAATAAGATGTCCTTTGAAATCAAACACACCTTCTAAAGACATCAGTCACTTCACTGAGAAAGCATTACAACCTTGGCACTTGCACCCGAGAGATTGCTGTCAGTCTGCAGTCTGATGTCACTACAGAATTACAGTTCACCGTACATTATCAATGCCTGTTATGTCCTCTGAGAAAGTAAGCTCTGCTGGCTGAACTTTCCAATTTACTCCCAAAGGCAGAAGAACAAAGCTTCCAAAACTACATAGCACATATTTTTAAAAAATTCTATAGAGACAAGATTGCATTTATTAGCAACGTTATCTTGTATTATAGATTAGAGTGAATACTAAGCAAAGTTCCTTTGTGTACAATTAATAGCCAAAAAAAACCAAATCCACTAAGAAATACATCACAATTATGGGCAATACATTCAAGACAAAACAGGTACAAAAACAAAGCTGCCCAAAAGTAATTCAGGCTTTGGAGTTAAAAAAAAAATTAAATCCTCCTAGCAAGACTAAATATGATATCAACCACATTTCACCTAGATAACATGAAAGGGTTTCAAACTTTCATTTACCATCCACCCCCTGCCCCCCCAAAAAAAAACAACCCACACTTAACCCATCTCTAATCCTGTAAACATCCACTAATTACATATATCTGTATTTATGAGTTTAGAGTTCTTTGTTCAAGTCTGAAAAGAATCCCATCTTTGCTGTTAGAAAGATATGAGGAACTTTTTTTCTCTGCCTTTTTGTTTTGTTTAAAGCATTTATCATAAAAAGATTTGCACGAGGGTAAATCAGAAAAAATAAAAATGTATTTCTGTGTCACCTGCTGGCTTTCTGAGTGGGGGAAAAAGGCTATTTGATATGTCTTTTTGGATGAATGACCATTGTAATCAGAATCTATAAATATATTCATAATTAAGTTCTACCTTTGCTTCCTATTTCCCGAATTTAGTAACAGAATGGATGTAGGTGGGGAGGAGAGGTGCAGGAAAGGTGAAAATAAATCAGGAGAACATAGGAAAAAAGTGGGAGTGTTACTGGTACATGATGATTAGGATTCAATTCCATCTGCTCAGCAAGTCTGGCTTTGCCTACAAGCAACAATGCAGACTTTGAGACAGACCTTACTCACAGTCAATTAAGGCTTAAGTATTTCACTTTCTAGAGTAGCTTTTTGCAAAACATTTAGTTTTTCCAGTTGTTTCTTCTACTATATATTTTTGCATTCTTCAAGTCTTCTTTCTTTGGATAGCACTGGCCTTTCATAGGATTTGAATCAGACAGTTCTAGGATGTATGCTTGCAAGACTGGCGTCAATTCACAACTCAAATATCTCTCTTTGGATCAGAAACTGAAAACATTAGGCATCTCCCATTCTTTTCTACAGAACAAAAAACTACAAAAGACTGATCAAATTTGTCACCTGTCTTTGTCCTTCAATGAGAAAAGTTTTACTCCTATAAGGTATATATAAAAAAAAAACCTTCAGTATGCTTCCTAAACTCTTTTATTAGACAAAAATATCCATCATTTGTCATAAGTGTCATCTCTTCTCCTTTAATGGATAAACCGGTAAGAATTCTTCCTATCTTCCTACTCAGTTAACTTGTAAAAAAAGAAAAATTGGGCAAAAGAACTCCTCTGTTAAAAAAAAATTTCCAAGCTCCCAGGATACTTATAATGGTATTCCAGACACTTTATTTTTTCCTAAAAACAAAAGAAAGAAAACAACAACATGCATCCGTGTTATTAGCAGAATAGAATCTGGACGGGAAATGAAACACTATGGCAGCAAAAACCGACAACTGCTGATTGATCTTTCTGCCTGAATACATGAAAAATAATCCCAGATGTCTGGATTGACATTATTTAATGAACAGACAATATTATTTCCTTTGATTTGTCCTAACTTTATTGTCATTTGTTTGAGCAAGCCAACACTCTGGTAAAGAAAGAGGAAGGAAGGAAAGGAGGAACTGGAGAAGATGAAGGAAAATAGATAAGTTGCAGGATAGAAGCATATTATTCACTGTAACTGCCACTTAGCTCACCACAATCAAACATCCTACAATTTAGCAGTCTGCTGTAATATGAATAGATCAAAATAGTCCAGCTGTGCTCCATATTAACTCCATTATGTAACTGTACAGCCTTTTCTATCTTCGTATGTTGATAATTCTTCGTGAGACCACAGTAGATATGAGAAAAACAGTACATGAGTCCAACTTCAAAGAAGTTATTATGAATTTTCCTGTGGACTTCAGTGGGGCTAGAATTTTGCCCATATACTTGCTCACTTTTCCTGAAATCCTGGCACATGACATTGGGAGCAAGAATAACAATAAAGGTATTAGCTGCTACTAATGACTAAACTGATATACCAGGTCAGTACAGTCATATCCTTGGTAATTTCTGAGTTAGTGAAGCATAAGCACTGTTAGCCTACGCCAAAATTTAAACTGTTTTTTCCAGTGCAGGCTACCAGACATCTGAGCAGTTTAACTAGAGTACAACTTTTAGAGTTCTCCGAGAACTTCCTCATGCAAGAGTAAGCTAATAATCAAACAGCTTTTGTACAAGTGTCTGATTATTCTATAATTATTCATGTTCTGCTTTTATCTATGATGCTAGAAGCCACGACTATATTCAGTGGGACAAACTGCAGGTGCTAAGTCCTAACTAGAGTTCTATGTGGCTAATTCATCAAGCAGTAATTCCAGGCACAGTTATCGGGAAACATCAAGTTAGCAATTCTCAAGAATGATTATATTCACTGATTTATGGAATATTCTCTTCACTACTGTTGCAAATCTTTTTTTTTTGTTGAAGTTATATAAACAACTTCCTTATATTTAAAAATGTCACCAGTTTTTCATTTCAAGCCTTCAGATGTTATAGACAGATAATAACTATCTGTTACCCTTCAGAGAATGTAGTGTTTCAATCAACTTTTAAGTAGCCCTTCAGATCTGCTGCCAGTCTAGCTTGCTCCTGATATATTTATAGAATTTCTCCTGTTTGCTTAAAAAAATAAAACCAGCAACAACCACCTGCAAGAAGAACACCACACTTTTTCTAATTTCTATGTTTAAAAGGAAAAGATAACCAAGCAGATAAGCCTTTCAGAATTCCAACTAAAAATCAATAAAATTACTGAGGCAAGTCGCATGTACGTTTGCCAAGCTGTGTTCCTATTTTGTATTCCAAACAGTATTGTTTAAACAAAATTTTCAATTATTTTCCATTTCTAAATAAATCAATGCATGTCCATATTTAATCGGGTCAAATTCCTTTCCCTTTTCATATGATAATTCCTCCTTTGGAAATATAAAATCTGTATCTTCAGAAGGGTATTTTCAAACTGTTCTCTGGAGTTTCAGGGTTATTTGTTTAAAAAAAAAATACTTTTCATGCATAATTAACTTTTTTGGTTTTCTATTTTACCCCAAATGAGCAACCCTTCCTATAAACTGACTTCCTCTACAAGTTATAACAGTATCAATCACTAAACAGCAGAAGTTTTACAACTTGCCTTCCTTTTAATAACTAGCTGAGACAATTACTACTAATTTGGATCACACCACAGCTAAGCATTTACATCAGTTGTTCAAGAACAGTTTTTTCTTTGAAATTGCTAAGTCAATCAGGACAGGATAAGCAGCCTATCTTCTTCAGGTTTTCCTCCAATGACCATAATACACAGCTCTGTCAAAAATCTGACATCTGGGTTCCTGAACACACAGAAAAGGAGGAATTGAGGGACATTAATGCAGTCCATACCGATTACAATCTCTCAGGAAACAGTTACTCCAATTTCTCACTGCAATGGATTAAGTGTGCACCCTCAGGATGTTTCTGTCAGAAAGAAATTACAGTATCTTCCTCCTGAACTTGGCCAGCAAAGCTGCATGGTATCAGACAAAAGACACTGGATCACTCCACTCTGCTTTACAGATTTACAATAATCAATTGTAGGAGGCAGCAGAAGAAAACTGACTTCTGATGGAGGCACATACAGTGGTCATTTTTCATAGGAATCACTTGAGTTGGCTTTATGCAAGGATCACTCAGTGCCCATTGATTATATGCTTATAAAGTATATAACTTGTTACTGACTAAAGGGTCTCTGTGGCAGAATTTATGAACAGGCTGGTGAAAGCATATGGCATGATTTTACTAGTTTTGACTGCTTGCAGAAACTGTTGACATCTTTTAGGAATAATTACAAGTTATATAAAACTGTATATAGCAGTTTAAGTATATCCACACACACACCCCCCATACATACGTAACAACATATATAGATACAAGCACAGGAGTAATGCATTACAGGAACTTTGTATAGTCAGTATGCCATTACGTAGTATAGTCATAACTAATTTTTTTTTTACTAGACCACCTGAAACTGCTGTACTAGGCAGTAAGATTAACACGGCGAGTAAATATTTAAGTCTTTCTTAATATAAGACGATCTAGAATATTTACCTAAGAAATAACCAGTAGATGCATGAATAACTTCAATCAACCACTTAGTAATAATTTCAGAGGAAAGAAATGAAAGAACCCTAGCTTCTCATATAATACATCTGAACACTATCGTGTATAATTACATCCTAAGTTATCCCATTGTCCTGGTTTCAGCTGGGATAAAGTTAATTTTCTTCCTAGCAGCTGGTATTGTGCTGTGGTTTGGATTTAGTATGAGAATAATGTTGATAACACACTGATGGTTTTCAGGTGTTGCCAAGTAGTGTTTATACTAAGTCAAGGATTTTTCAGCTTCTCATGCCAGGCAAGCAAGAAGACTGGGGGTACACAAGAATCTGGGAGGGAGCACAGCCAGGACAGCTGACCCGAACTGGCCAAAGGGATATTCCATACCACAGAATTCCATGCTCAGTATAGAAACTGGGGGGAGTTGGCTGGGAGGGGCCCATCGCTGCTCAGGGACAGGCTGGGCATGGGTCAGTGGGTAGTGAGCAATTGCATTGTGCATCACTTGTCTTTTGTTGGGGTTTTAGAATTATTTTTGTTATATTCCTTTTCATTACAATTAGCAGTAGTATGTTTCAGTTTAGTTATTAAACTGTTCTTATCTCAGCCCATGAATTTTACTTTTTTTCGATTCTCCTCCCCATCCCACTGGGAGGAGCAAGGAGTGAGCGAGCGGCTGTGTGGTGATTAGTTGCTGGCTGGGGTTAAACCACGACACCTATTCAAGAAACAGTGGTTAAATGAGACTTTCACCAGTTCTCTGGAGTCTGAATATAAAGAAAAGCAAGTGCCCCGATTCAGAAGAACCATTCATCAAAAGAAATAAAGACCACATAAAAGAAAATTGAATTGCTGATCATCTGAATCCCCAAAAGATAAATGTACTCATCTTTAGAAGATCTCGGACTAATTCTAGCAAGAATTTTGAAGCCACCTTTTCCTTGTTTCATCAGTGCATTCATTTTGAATTGCTTGTGAAGACACATACTCTTTCTCTTTGAAAAAAAAAAAATCACAAATAGCTCATCAGGCCTACTCTGATTCCTCAGATGTTCACACATAGCTGCACACCACTTGGACCTCAATAGTTAGCCCAGGTTTACTTCCCAAAGTATGCAACATGTGCCTATAACATTTTTAGTACATCTGAAATTTAGGTAGCCAAAGGGAAAGTCTTCTCTGATGATATGTTGTGGTAGAATGACCTTCATATTCATACAGAGTTAATTTTAAGAGTGATCTAGTCATTCTAGCCTCTTCTAAGAGGAAATCCAGGCACCATCACCAAGATTCCTCCAAAGTCCACTGCAGACAGACAGCGTCGGTACACACCACACCAAGCATAGCATGCACCACCCTAGACAGCCAATGCAACGTGGAATCCCGGCAGCATTTGCAATCTTTTCACCTTCAAACATCCTCACACAAACAAAAAACCACAAACAAAACTCCCCAAAACCCCCCAACCAATTCACAAAATCACACCTCAGAGCTACACAAAACAAACCAACCCGCCCCCCACCAAAACCCCTGTTTTTCCTGTGTCACAGGAATATGAGCACACACCAATCTGCCTGGGGACCTTGTTCTTTCCTTAGAATACTCCACAGTGTAAACAGTAGTCTTTACAGCTACACAGAATACATTCCATGTAAACTGAGAGTCACCAATCAGTCCTGAACCAAAAGTTATATATACTGACTCTGAGGCACTATATGCAGTTGCTTAATTCTTCCAGATATAGGATAAAATAAATATATAGTTTTCTCTGTGGATAAGAAAATATCTGATTATAAGCCTATTTGCTATCTCTGCTTCCTGTTCTGCAACTG
The DNA here is from genome assembly GCF_000690535.1 of Cariama cristata. Lineage (NCBI taxonomy): Eukaryota > Metazoa > Chordata > Aves > Cariamiformes > Cariamidae > Cariama > Cariama cristata. The sequence continues at coordinate 16,001 of NW_009620448.1, read as the reverse complement.
GTACTTGACATGATCAAGGTTGTCTCCTTCCCCCCACCTCTCAATATACTCATAAAGAGTATCCAAATAATGATAAAGTGTGTATGGTAGGATATTGACATATACTGCACAATTATCAACTATACACAACATCTATTTTTGAGTTCACTATGATCAAACATTGTGTCACATCCAGACTAGCCAAAGATGAGTGCGAATTACTGAACAGCAAACAAAAGAATATTCCAAACTCGGCTACTGTTCAGCATTTTCTCTGTTTTAGAGAAAGGAGTCCATTTCCTCATTCCCTTTAGGCAGAAATACGGAAGGAACACATAAGGCTCTTCCCAGTCTTGAATCCCAGAAAAGCTGGTGTTGGAAGGGACCTCTAGAGATCATCTGGTCCAACCTTCTATTGGAAGCAGGACCTTAGACTAGGTTATCCAGGGCCCTATCAAGCTCAGAACTGAGTCTTGAATTTCATTTCCAGTAAGAGGGATCCCACCAGTTCTCTGGGCAACCCATTCCCAAGTTTGTTCTCATGGTCTTGCATCCAGACAGAGTTTTCCCTGAAGCATCAGGTGCCTCTTGCCTTGTCCTGTCACTGTGCATCATCATGAGGACAGCACCTCCATTTTCTTTATAATTACCTTTTAGATACTGGAAGACTGTGTCTAGCTCCCCTTTGTTGGGATCTGAGCCTCTTCTCTGGGCTGGAAAGAAAAAATAAAAATCCAGCAACACTTTCTTCAAATGTTGAATTTTCAGCTCTGTTGAAACAACGGGATGCTCCAGCCTTGTCTCATTCTATATGTGTGAGTCAGAACCCCCACCCAAAAAGAACTTTGAGAGTCAGTGGAGTCAGCAGTATCCAGCAAGGTTTTCCTTCTCTTCTTCAGTTTTCCTGATCTTTTAACATGACCAGCTCCATAAGGACACGGTGACATGTGCTCCTCTAGTAATGTGCTCCTCTAGTACACCTCCATTAGCAAGTTAGTGCACATTTTTAGTACAAGTTTGTCTTAAATTTCTGCAGTATACACTCAAGTTCACCACTGATGCACAAAGTACAATGTAGATATACTGTTTTAGAACCATAAAAGATAACAAGTGAAACTGCAGCCCTTTCTTCTTTTGCCCCAAGCCTGTAATTTCCTTGAGATCTGCAGAGCTATAGACCTCTGTACTGAGAAGCATCCCAAAATGATAACGCATGATGCTAGATGAGACAAGTATTTGCAATCTGCTAATTTACAGAGGTAGTTTGAGTGGCTTGCATGCAAACAGTAAAATTACATGCACATACCAAAATCTGCTAATAACTTAGAAATGCACAATAAATGCTATTAGGACACTTGCACAAAGGGACAAACCAGGTTGAGGCTTAAGTGCCATGTCATAATCCTGACCTAACATATAATACCTTTTCAGAAAAAAAAATTACCCATGTATAAGAGAGCATGATTTCCAATAGCCTAACTTTATGTAATTACCATTTATATCAAAGATGAACCTAATAATACAACGGTTGTATAATACATGTATAATACATGCACACAATCCGGCTATTCCAAAGCAGATGCCTACAAATCTCCCATAATTGTAGGTCTGCTACTTGGATTCCACCCTACAACAGACTCAATGTTTTCCTCACACAAGGTAACAGAATTTCACTTACATTCTCCATTTATTAAATCTCACACGTACCCTGTGACAGAGGCAGAAGTACCTTGGGACCACTTTTGAAATGCTCCTGTAGAAAGTCACCCTTCAGACTAAGTGAAGCAGGGAGCTTCGGGTATAACTAGTCTCATTAATATTCAGGACACTTTGCAGTTGATCCTTGTATTGATTATAAGCAATAATCACTATATCTTCAGTTCTCACTCATCATTTGTGAAACATACATTAGCTTCTAGTAAACTGGCTGACACACTTTTGGTGGTAACATTTTAAGGTTATCTGCGTTTCAGGATATTTTTTTTTTCCCCACTTAACTAAACCCTTCTGCAAAGAGTAATGTTCATATGAGAAAAGTGCATAATCTGAAGCACTAAGAAGAAACCATTTTCTAGACTTCCAAAATTTGATTCTTTAAAATTCTTTTTCACTGTCCTTATGAATGCTTGTAATTCTGGTTATAGTGTAGCGATGCCTCAAAAGCCTTCTTTAATACCTGCTCCCTACACAAATGCAAGTCATCATTTTACTTTATACACATTCAGCTCTAGTAAGACAGATGAATTTTATGAAGACTACATTCATTGATCTCAAAAGCACAGTTCAGCCCATTATTGTAATAAAGAGAAATAAACAATACTTAGCATTTTTGTATTGCTTATGAGCTGAACCTCTTTCTTATTTTGGCAATTAGACAAAATCATCTTGCTTTACATTTGAAGCTTAAGCACATACAAATGTCTAGATTTTTACACCACAAAGAAATGCAGCACAATTAGCATTCTAACCTTTTGCAATACCACCATTCTCTTCAAGTAACAAACACCAGTAAGTTTTCAGTGAACTAAAAAATTCTGTAGTTTCAGGTTAAACAGTTGGATAAAAAATGAATCTAGGAGTTCTATGAATATTCATAAGAATACTAAATAAGGAAAAATGTACAGAAAAAGACAGCTGGCCATTTAATTTACTCCGTCATCACTGGCATAATATTGACAACAACTGTGTTGGCACCATGAGAAAAATTGGTACACACAGATGCAGAAAGCCAAGGAGCTTTTAAGACATAAAGACTTTTAAGACTAATAAAAATATATTACTGGTAACAGAGCAAATGATCATACTAAATCAGGTAAGATACTCTACTGTATATAACATGACTGAGAATTGACTGGAGATATATTTTCACTCCCACATATACCTTTTTCAAATACAGAAGGCATTCATTAGTCACTGTATTTTAGTAAGGGGGACACACATTACCACCATGGAGTTTAGATTTACACCTTCTTTTCAATATTTTTTTAAGTAATTGCGTTGATTACTTAGAGGCCTCCGATACAGGCCGCCACTATACAGGCTCACAAACACAGTCTTAATTTTCTTCCTTTTTATTAGCAGATTACTATACATTATAATTTGACAATAGAACAGTACAGAAATCTTTTCCCAACGTTTTTCCTAGTAAAATATAGCCGTTTGATCTACATGGTTGTTTGAACCCTGGAAATCCATTCCAGTTCTCTGCTAGCCAAAGTTATAACTGTGACACTCTCTAACATTAAATAAAAAAAGGCATTCTGTTTTTGTAAAGCATATAAGAATATTGTGATAATAGCAAGGTGGCTTATATACCTCAGTAAACTTATTTCTAAAGCTATTCATTCTTCATGTACAATAGTTGACATTCGCTAACAATGCCTAAATGCCAAATCTTTTATATCCAGTTCCAACATTGAATGCCTGTGTGTCTATGACCTTAGCGATCAACAGCTTTAAAACTTTACTGAGTTGAGACCCAGATTCTAGTTCCTGCTCATAGGGTTTAATCTGTTTTCCCAATAACTACACAATGGAAAAAAAAGCAAAAGCAATCTAGCGGCACACTCAAGACCTCCTCTCATATTCACTGCATCTGAGTAACGCTCTTTGGTTATTTGTCCTTCTCTCTCAAAGTTACCTGTTGCACAGTAATAAACTAACCTGCTGTTTCTGTAGGACACAGGAGTTGCCAACTGAAGTCACTTCAAAAGATGGCAGACTGAAAGATTGGTGTTTCCATTGCCTGTGCAACTGCCCTAAGCACTAAGGGGTACCTGCAATCACTATTACGGTCCTAAAGAGAATAAGCTCCTCTCACTGAGCTGTTTACTCCTATAAGAAGAATGCCAGATTTCTGGTTCCTGAATGAAGAGACACTTCTAATGCACAGCCCTAAGTCAGTCTTTAAAGCCCTAAAGGGATATGGGATTTCAGACAAAACACTGTACACCCGGCATTTTCTATTGACCAGCTCGCTGCAGCCTCTCAATGAGTATGTAGTCCTCTGACCATACCTCAAAAGAGACAGTTTCTCCGTGAAGCACAGAGAGCTGAAGTGCTCTAACTAGGTAGAGTAGATCGTTCTGCTTAATTTTCCTGAATTAAAATGTCTGCCTGACCATACCTGGTATGTCCAGAAAAATCCAGACCATATAGAGCAAAGGCAGCCAGTGACAAATATGTATTTATTAGGAAAGGGCATCTTCAGCTGGTTTGCACGCTAGCTTCAGCACAGTATCCGACAAGGAGAGCAAAGACGGACAGGAAGAAAAGTACCTTGTAAATGAGTATTGAAAGTGACACTATAAAGGGATGAAGGGTACCTAGTAAACAAGAGATAGTAAACACAAGCCATTCAGATTGTAAAGCAGATTAAATTACCTTCCCAAACGAACATAGTAACACTTTTACCATTAATCCATAGAATAAGTACCAATGACAGGCTTGAGAGGACTATAGAGCGAGGCACTACCTGACTACAGTCGACAAGTTTTTTATATGGGTATCTAGAAATTGATTCACCACATTGCTGGATTTCAACCAAACAACTGGCCTACCTAAGAAAATTCCTCACAGTAAAGCACCTTTATGTGATAATTGAGCTATGAGATAAGATATATGTCTATTACATAAAGTGATTATTGACTATGAGAAGCTTTCAATTTAGTCGAAAATTACTTTGTGTAAGAGCTCTCCAAGAGCCAGTGACAAAGGTTACATTTAGCTCTTTTAACATACAGTAAAAGAGAATGAGGCTTCCACTGGCCTCCTGTATATCAAATCATCAAACAATGGAAAGAAAATTAAGTAATGATAAAAGTCTTCCCATAGCTTTTCACATTCTCTCCAAATGATCATTTCCCCCCCCCAAAAAAAAGTGCATTAGAAGTAAAATTAGTTGAATCTGAAATTCACTGACAGTATTACTTTTCTCACCAGCTACACATGTACTTTAAATCATGAAGATCTAACATTACTGAAGATGCAAAATTCACTAAGAAATTAATACACTAATTTCTGATAAGTTAACTGTAAAAATAAATCAGAAATAAAATTATTTCAAATAAAAGTACAAAAAAAAAGAGATCCTTCACCAATTTAAAGACAATTATAGACTATTTACTTGAAATTTTTACAAACTTTAGTAGAGGAAATTAAAATATGGAAGATAAATGGCACCACAAGACAATCAGTTAATTGAATATAAAAAAACAGGTTTGAAGGTACTTATCATCTTAAAACTATACAAATGTTCTGAATTTAAATCCGAATTGGACCAAGCAGCAGACAATCATAGATATGCTTCACAAAAACCAGACAAGGCTAAGGTGTCAAAGTCCTCTTGTAAGAACAGTGAATTATTCAGCATTTACATACACCTGCTGACAAATGAGGAAATTCAGTTAAGCTGAGCAACGTTCACATTTTACCAGCTATTATTGCATTTTAAGTTCTCGCATAAATTTTATAATTCTTTGTAGTTGCGAAGAATGGAGATACAACCCTTCAGCAAGTTATATTATGTACTCAATAGTGCACACCTCGGAGCCATTTTTCAATGGAAAACTAGAGTGTTACTATTTTCCAAGTTGCTCGTTACATAAAGGGTCTTCAAGCAGAGAGTGATTTTCACTTTTTCTGATTTGCTAGCTAATATTTTCACTGTTTGCATCATTTGTTTGCACACACAGAGCAGGTTATAATTTCTGCATGGACAAGATAACACTCAAAGCCAGAAATAAATATAGAGGATCTTAAATTAAATTTATTCAAATGTCTGGTAAAAAAATAATTTGCACTGGAAAGGAAGCACATGATAATCTTAGTGTTAACAGCAAAACCATGGGTACTATCAAAAGAGGGGAGAATGAACTGATGTAAAAGAAAACAAGTATTAGCATCACGCCATTTTTTCCAAATACCTGACTTTTCATACTTCTAAAAGTGATGTATTTTGAGATTCATATTGGAGCTACAGCATTGAAAGTTATTCTATGCACGCTCTCATTTACATGTTTTTAACTCTAGATGGAACATGCATGAATATCAGCACTATTGGGTCCCAGGATTTATTTTTTTTTTTTTAAAAGGCTTGATTCTGACAAGGGATACGAAATAAACAAGTAGAATTGAAGAATGTCCATTTCGTAAACTACAACGTAAAACTAGAAATAGCAAATTTCTATTTCAAAAGCACGGAGCTCCTTTTGTGTGAAAGAAATGAATGTACTGTGCAGTTGTTAATCTTGAAATTAATACAGTTCTGTCTACTGGGAGTTGAGTTTACAAAAAGATTACAGATTAAAAAAATTTACAGAAAAGTTTCATGCAAATTTGAACAAGAAAACATTAAATCTCTAGCAATCTTCCACTAAAAGAACATCTTTAAGTCTTTTATTTATTTACATTTGAATACCTTCAGAGAAAATGTGAAAAAATGAAAGTTCATGGGATTAAAATAACCAAGAAAAATTACTGGTCCAGCAGAAAACGAAAACTTTAGCTTCCAGTCCAATGTAGTTTAACATTCAGCATTTTTGTAGTGCATTTCAGGTCCAATAAGCTAATAAAATATGTAAATATAGATAATTTTTTAAAGAGAGACAAATGGGCTTTTTTGTTTTCTGGGTTTGTTTTGGTTTAATTGTGAGATACTATTAGAAGAGAAGGATTACATATCTGGAGTAAATGTGGCATTTCGAGAGATAGTTTCCTGAAGAAAAGTCACGAGAAAGAAACTGAAAAGAGCAAGGCATGTGATGATTATGTCAAATGTGAAGAAAAGGGTGTTTTCAACACAGTTTTTCAGCAGCAGGCATAGCCAAAGTACACGTGTTGTACACACTGACAACCCTCAAATCATGTCAACCCCGAAGTTATCATTGAGTTAAAATTAATTTCTCATAAAAATGTACTTGTGTTTAGCCATTTTCACAGCAGTGACAACCAAAAAATATTAAATATAGAGGACCTATCACTGTAATATTTACAATATGCAGCTTATTTCATAGTGTTTGTTAGAGTTCTGAGGAACAGAGCGCAAGCTGCAGTAGCAAAACCACAGAAAGCAAAGTATGTACAAGTTTTACTTTGCTGAGAGTCACGCACTGTCCTTGTATTTCCTTGCAAAAATTATTATATTGGATAACAATCTGATTGTTGATTTTGAGGAACTGCAGGTATAATACAGCATATTATTTCTGCACATTATGTATCATAACACCTTTGCACATTTAAGAGATAGCTAATGCAGAATTTAGCCAGACAGGTTTGGTATTCTTCTCTGAAGATGGCACAAAGTACTGTCTTCACTGAATGATGAAAGCTTTTGTTTTGTTCATGATAGCGGTTTGAATGTATAATTCCTGAAATATCTTGCTTATGACACGCATTTTTCTCCCCATGAAGCAATATTTCTACTGTGGTTATCGAGGGCATTTAAACAAAAAAATTCCTACTGACATTCAAGCATCTATTGGGGGTCCCTTCAGAGTCCAGAATCATCAGGCTTTAAACATGTAAAGACATTCATTCATCATCCTGGAGTACTGAAGGAGTCTTAGGGCAATGCAGGATAACTTCAGGAATGATTTTTGTTTTACTAGGGCCGAAATCACTGGCAGTTCATTATGCAATATTATTTTCTACAGTTTACATTTTACTGTGTATGTTTTGTCACTGTAGATATTTTACAAACGTGATGGGCATTTCAAAAATGCTGTCATGTAATAAGTAAGGGTATCTTCACTGCAGTGAAGAAACAGAAACAAGGTATTCACTGAAATGTAAATTGACATTAAAATTAGAAGCGGCCTCCCAAAAGTAAGATTGAGATGGATTACCACGAGAGTGATGAAATAGAGCCTTATACCTATGTACCCAGTGTGCATCTTTTCCCTGTGTAAGCTGGCAAGCTTTTCATGTAGCTAACGCTTCTTTTTCACTGGCTTCAAATTGGCTTTCAGAAAAAACCCAAGCAACATGCTTCTTTTGTTATCCTGAGCAACTGTGACCCCTAAGCACAACTCTTAAGCAAATGGTCATTTGTGCACTACTGAAGAAAGAATTTTGGGCAGCAGATTATATTTTTCCTCTTAAAAATACTATCTAGTTACCACATGTTTTCCTCATGCTTTTCTCTTTCTATGAGAAACATAAGAAAGATGGGCTGATGCACAGATTTCACAATAGATCTTTTTCCAGGCTTACAGGTTATTCACAAAAAAAGATTGTCAGAGACTTGGATTTGGCTCCCAGAATATCAACTTAGGAGCATTTCTGTGCGGAGGTGGAGGGCAACGAGATGGAGTCAGACGAACACACAGAGAAAAGGATAGCCACTCATCAAGCTCAGGACATAGCAGTCAGGACTGACCACAATGAATTCAATGACAAGTTGTAAATGCAGATAACTACAATAATAGCAGAAATACAGTAGCACCTAAGAAACAGATGAGACCAAAATAGAAGAACAAGAGGGAATACTTGCTGGGTGGGTGGAGAAAGTCATTGTAGTTGAGTAAACAAAAGCAGCAATAGAAAATTTCCTTAGCAAATAATCATTTACGATAGATAGCTGCATGCTACTTATGCTATACCAAGAGTTCTTAATACATAAATAGCAAATAGGATCCTCAGCATGTGATCTGAAAGGCATGAAACTCCCCATAAGGAATAGATGGTAGAATGATGCATGTGTGAGTGAAAAAAATGCAATAGAAAAATGAATAAGCGTAAAGTTCAACTAGATTTTTCTGAAGTTCTAAATAGGAACAAATATTCTTACATGTTTTATTAGATGTGCTTGCATATGCAAGTGCACACATCTTGACAAGACAGTGGAATCTTATGTCCATTACAAGGATAAAAGAGAATCTGTGCTCATTAAATGCCCGTGCCATCTAACAAAGTGAGTTCTGTCCCGCTCTCTAAGTAGGTCTCTAGCTGTTACGGCAGAACGCAGAAGAGTAAAGATAATAATGATACCATCACAAAACCTTCTGATTACAGAGTACAGATGATACCAACCATGAGGCAGAAGTTCCACAAATATTTCTTCTGGTGGCAAGGCTGGCTAAAGCAGATCCCACCTCCTCTTCCCTCCCAGGAGGGAATCCTACCCTTACTCTGCATCCTCATGTGCACTAGCAAATCTATTTGGGGGCACTGAGGTGATTCAATATGGTTAGAAAAATCTTGGGAGTTTTTTTTTTGGGGGGGGGGGGTGTTTTGTTTTGTTTTTGACCACAGAATTATTCAGTTTAGATTGGTTGTGTGTATAGTCCTCTAAATAATTCAACTGAGAAGGTTGTTAGAGAATAGAAATGAATAGCCAAAGAGTTGGAACAATTTAACTTTTCCATCAAGAAAAATATGTATGGAACCAAGGCTTCAAATGTCATGTCCAGTTTTTGAAAATCAGCTGCAGATATTCAGTCAGGAAATGAAAAGATTTTATGTGAAAGCTTTATAATGAGGGAAAAAAAGAAAACTTCAGAGAAAATACCAGTTTTCCATTCTCTAATAAAGTTTCTCATTCACTGACTGAAGATAGCGACTCTCCCTGTGATTCTTTACCATTATGACAACCAGCAGCTGAACCAAAAATTGACAGAATCCTTCACAATATTACTCTACATGACACTAGCAGCAGTGTGAAATTGAGTGTGATCACAGTCCCAGCCAATTCTACTGGTTCAGGGAGTTTCCAGTTTAGGTCAATTTTATCTTCAGATCCTCATGCTCTTGAATCACAGAAGGAAAGAAAACAAGGACAGAGAAAAAGACAGGAGGATTAAAGTCCATTAAAAGGAAACAAAGGCAGAAAATTTTAGAAATTGCTAAAAGCTCTTCCTGCCCTTCAAGAACACAAGTCCACACAGCACAAAGTAAACTCTCCGCATATAAAGAGTAGCTCTCCCCCACCCAGCTTAAACCCACAGCATCTGCGTACTGTCTGAGATTCACTCACTCCACTCTACAGCACATCCCAAGCTCTTCAAGAGACAAACTTTATACCCAACTTAATACTTCTTACTCAAAAAAAAGAAGGAGAGGTTTTCTGCATTTAAAAAAAAAAAAATATCATTTTTTCCCCCCTTGTTGACTAACCTCTTTGTCCCAAGAACTTCTGACAAGGTAGTATTTTAAAGCCTTCTTTGGCTGTTTTCCCTTCTCATCACTCCTCTTTTTTCTTCTTTATGTTAAATCCAATCCTCACTTCTTCAGTTCCTACTAAAGAATAACTACTTGTCATCCCCCTTGATTGTTGTAACAGCTGTTGCTAGTTTGCCAATCAGTCCCATGCAATCTCCTCTCATTCTCTTTGTGTAGTTTCTTCCCCATTTTTTGCATGAGAAATCAAAGAGCATATCTGAGCGAGTACTCACTAAGTTACAACTATTTACTAGTGAATCTAAGGAAGGGTGGTAAAACCTAACCCTTATTCTACCTGTGCCTTGGTGTTGCTAATCCTAGCTATTGCTGAAGTAAGCCCTAACTAGTCAATCTTTATTAAAAAAAAACCCAACACTTCATTCTAGAGCACCTTATAACAATCTACAATTCCCTTTCCCAGGGACACATAAGCCACAATAAATCTTTTGCAAAGTGAAGTAAAATTAATTAGTCTTGCAGTTGCAAATGAACATATTTTACTTCTTACTGCAATGGAATAGGAATACAAGTGCAGTTTAGTCTAAAAGGCAGCTAAAAATCCAATTAAATTAACAGTAGCTTTTAAGTGAATGGACAGTACCTTCTTACCCATGGTACCTAATTCACAGGCTATCCTGTGCCCGCACCCTAAATTAGCAGCAGATTTGTTGAAATAAAAAAAAAAAAAAAGATGAATCTCTATTAACTATCACCTCTTTTCTCCAAAGCTTGATTTCCCCTTAGACCATCACCTAGTCCATTTTGATTCTCATCCCTGTATTTTATCCCCTTCACTGTAGCAAATAGTTAGAAATATTTAAAAATTACCCTGACAAGACTTGTATGTTCCTTGAATGGTCTTTTATTTCAGTGTAACATAAAATTAGGTTTAGTAATCTGCTGTCCAAGAACAAGTTATACCCCACTGATTTACAGGGGTTAGCATATAACTGAAACTGTACTATATACAGCTGCTGAGGTACGACTCCTTGACAGTCAGAGATCCACCAAAATGAAAATTAAAGTTGTTAGTTTCCAAAAAGAAAAGTACAGACAGACTTTGCTTCCATTAAAAGATTATGCTTCATATCTCTTGTAATATGAAACTGTAGTCCTAAAAATACAAGCAGGACTCCTGATCAGATTAAACATGTATGTAGTGCCCCCAGGAACAGGGCTTAAATGGGTTTTATCACTTATAATGTTAGATGGTTGTCACTGCGTAAATCAGTGCAATTTCAGATAATTTTGTTAACAGTTCAAATGCTTTCATCTGAAATCGTACATGTAATGGTCAGTCTACCAGAAAGTGGAATTAGCTGCCAAAATAATGTCTTTCAGAGCTGAGTTGGAGGTGTTTCAGCCCAAACTTCAACAAGCTTCACTCCTGCTGTGACCTAGGGGCACTGTCCACTGTCAATTAGCACACGCTTCATCCTTCTTTCTTCCTCACCCCACTTGCTCTGAAAGTGGATAAATATGAGCTCAATCCTTGCTGGCTGGCTGCCTTCCCCAAATTGTGCCCTGCTCCCTGCCCTTGGAAATGGCTGATGTTCTTTTGAACATCATTATGGTTACATCTCAACCTTACCCTGTCCCGAGGGAGAACAGGTTTACAATAAAAAGGTAGAGATCAGGGTGGGAACAGTACTTCAGCCAGAATAATTTGTCACATATCTCTTCAGAGATTAAATCAATATGATTTTTAACACTACTTTAAAGACAGAATGACTCCTGAATAAAAAGAATTGTCAATGCATAGGTGTCTATCAGAAGGGAAGAGCAGCTTGACCGCTTCCCTTTTTGTGCTCAAAATGCTCCTACTCCAAATAGTCCGTACGGGTCAAGATCACACACAGTGGGATGGCTGTGAGTCTGCCCTGTGCAATTCTGCCCTGTCAAACAGTCACAAGGGCATATCCTGGAATATACCTCTACTTTCTTGCATTCTCTTCCCCTTGAAGGAAGTAAAAGCTTGAGCTAGCAGAAGTCTTGGGGATTGGTGAAGACAAGGACTGGAGTAGAGAAACCACCATGTGTGTGACCCTACAGATTTCTGTAAACTGTCCCTGCACTCAGCTAATGAAGGGAAAGCGATGCCGCTCTCATTAGACTGCTACAATAGCAACATGATGAACAGATTTCTCTATGGGGGATTATTTAAGGGTTTTGCAGAAACACTTCCCATTGAACAGACAATGCTGAAATATGCTTGTTTTCGGAAAGTGTGTCTGCTTAGCCATGGAACTTACATTCAACAGGAGACCATTACGCTGTCATAACGTTTGATTCCACTTACATTACCTCTTAATTAACACTGGAAGATTTAGCAGCTATTAGAAGAAACATTCTCAAGAGTTCTAGATTTCAGCAGAGCTCACAGGGAGATTGCCTTTAGTGCAATAGTTTTAAGATTAGAGATGCAATTGGAATTAACAAAACTAACATCATCTTTAACTTGTGTGTGTTTCTAGAGGAAAAGTATTCGCAAATACTCCATGCTAATCTTTCTATGTGCTACAGTTAAAACACTTCCCATGCTTTAAAAGAATCTCTGTATTCTGTCTTGCTTTCTGATAGATGTATTGTTTGGGTACAAGGTACTAGATAAGTTAAATCTGTAAAGCAGTTTGTAAAGCAGATAGATTATGTCTCTTGCTACAATCTGCTAAATAAAAGACTGGTTTTCACACAGAAAGCACGTATAGGCACATATTTAGATATGTAACAGTGCATGTACGTGTGCTAAACTAAGAACAGCCTTCTCTGCTTGACAAAATGTTAGCCATCAAAAAACCCTAGTCCTAGAGTAACCATCATTAAATTGCTAAATTGATAGTCCAGAAGTAACAGGTCCGTGTGTAAAACTTCATTTCTTTACAGACCTGAATGAAAGAATGCGATTTCAGAAGAACGTATTCATAACATAACAGAGCTGCAAGTCAAGTCTTGTACGAAATTATCTTTATTGCACAAATAAAAGTGTAATTTAATGCTTTGGCCATTCTGATAATTTGCAGACCATGACTTTGCTAACCCTATAGAATTTATTAAACTTCAATTGCTATCTTTAATACAGTAAAACGCTATTATAACGTAAGAAGAAAAATCTCTGCATCTATGAAGCCAACGTATTTTTTAAAAAACACAAGTATTGGCTTCCAGAAGTCTTATTCCAGTACCTATCACAGGTAATAATTATTTTTAAGTTACACTAGAAATACTTCCAGATACTGAATTTCATAGCCTGTTCACTTCAATGCATTAACAAATATTTTGCACCTGTTTCTTAAATATTTGTTTTACCTGGAATGAGTTGTAATGTACGCTGTAGCTTCGAAGTCAACCATAGGGTATTTTACTGTTATGACAGAAGCATGTGCCCAGAAGTTGACATTCCCTCATTTAACAAGCAATACGAGTATGGTAATTATACAGGATTTAAACCTCTTTCC